>NC_052329.1:32049329-32126829 GCF_016432855.1 Salvelinus namaycush | reverse complement strand
TTCACCTGAGGGCCGCCTCTATCAAGTCGGTGAGATATTTTGCTTAATTCCTCCGGTTTTGCTTCATGCAGCGGATGACCTAGGCTAGTCTAGCCTCTGTATAGGTATCGTTCTGTAGCATCTAAAATGTAAGATATTCGCGCTGTGGATATGTTGCACTGTAGTTGTATCCGATGATGAGCACCTCCATAGGCCAAAAGTGTAGTATGTTGTGATTATAAACATATAGTGATTGTGTATTTCACAGAGAATATATCGGGGGGGAAAACGATTGTTTTAAATGTGCTTTTCTTGTCTGTGGTATAATATGTTCGTCAATAAAGAAATCTACCAATGTTTGAGACTTTCCCAAGAGCACATTTAGAACTATAGTTTTCAAAGTCCCCTGTTTACCCCATGCAGCTTTTAAAAGTTAGCCTATATTTAGGAAGTATAATCTCATGTTCTCATGTGTTGCCCCTCAGAGTATGCCTTCAAAGCCATCGCGCAGGGTGGGTTGACGTCACTGGGCGTGCGGGGGACAGACTGTGCTGTGGTGGTCACACAGAAGAAAGTGCCGGTAAGATATTCAGCTTCGGTCCTTAGCTACATCTCCATGGATATCTGGCTTGAGAGAAAGAGTCAGTCATGAACAGTGAAGCATGACAGAGTGGTGTCTCGAGCGTTTCTGCTGACAGGATACACGCCATGGTTTTGTTAAAGCTTATCCAAGGAAAGCTGATATTGTGGAACCAACCAAATATTCCTAACAACAATGAGGTGTCATCTACTATATGTATGTATATATGTGACCTTGTCATTATAACACAGGACAAGCTGCTGGATTCTGCCACTCTGACCAACATGTACCCACTTACCCCACGCATTGGATGTGTGATGACAGGACACAATGGTGTGTATAATGGCACAGACGACATCTCACATCACACCCGCACACACGCACACACACACATCCTTTAACCCTCTCTTCCTCTCCCCCTCAGCGGACAGTCGATCCCAGGTCCACAGGGCACGAGTGGAGGCCGCCGAATGGAAGTACAAGTTTGGCTATGACATCACAGCAGACATGTTGTGTCGGAGAATGGCGGACATCTCCCAGGTCTACACACAGAACGCTGAGATGAGACCTCTGGGATGCTGTGAGTGGTGCAGTCCTGTCACCCTGTCTCTCTTTCCTCTTCCTCTCCATTGATTCACTACACTAGAATTCCAAATGGTAGCACATAGAGTGAATCTTTCCACTTTGTTCTATTAAGGCACACTGGCTGATGGAGAATGATGATGTAGTATTTACAGCCACATCCATATATGATTTGGTTTTACCTTATGTCAAATTGATACATTTATACAAAAAAAATATAGAATTCTACAGTGTTCAGCGGTTATCAAACTATATACATTAACTAGGCACTACATCATTTTAGTTCAGTAGTTATCCGTTTTGAGCAGTTTTATTAAGTAGTAGGTAATTGTATTATTAACAAATGACAAGAAAATCATATCAAAAGTAAAGTGAATATTGCATTTTAAAACGCATATACTTATACTAAACAAAAATATAAACGCAACATGCAACAATTTCTACTATTTTACTGAGTTACAGTTCATATAAGGAAATCAGTCAATTTAAATAAATGCATTTGGCCCTAATCTATGGATTTCAGCATGTCAATTGCACACTCCCTCAAAACTTGAGACATCTGTGGCATCGTGTAGTGTGACAAAACTGCACATTTTAGAGTGGCCTTTTATTGTCCCCAGCACACGGTGCACCTATGTAATGAGCATACTGTTTAATTAGCTTTTTGATGTGCCACATCTGTCAGGTGGATGGATTATCTTGGCAAAGGAGAAATGCTCACTAACAGGGATGTAAACAAAAGTGTCCACAAAATTTTGGAGAAATAAGCTTTTTGTGCATATGGAACATTTCAGGGATCTTTTATTTCAGCTCATGAAACATGGAACCAACACTTTACATGTTGCGTTTATATTTTTGTTCAGTAGATCGACTATGTATCCAAATTGAAAGAGTGATTTGGTGCAGTGGACAAAACAATGTGAATTTGTTTGCTGCACTCAGTTAACTGAAAATGTGCTTAGAGTTTTGAAACATGAGCCATTTTGATGATCTGTTTAGATTTTTGTGCTTAGAGTTGTGAAAATGGCACCAAAGTGATTGGAAAAAACAGTAAGTGCAGTAGGTGAGTCCTAACTCCCACACAGAGGACACAGACACATAACCATCTCCTCCCCATATCTCCAGGTATGATCTTTGTGGCCATAGACCCCCAGCTGGGTCCCATGCTGTATAAGTGTGACCCGGCAGGCTACTTCTGTGGCTTCAGGGCCACTAGCGTAGGGGCCAAGCAGACAGAGGCTAACAGCTACCTGGAGAAGAAACTGAAGAAGAGGCCGGAGCTGTCATATGAGATGACTGTGGAGGTAGGCGGATGGATGCACCTGGATACTCATGGAAACATCTGGTGAAAAGTAAAAGTCTGTACAGTATTCAGTCTCTCTCTCTCTCTCTGTTGTTTTCCCTCTCCTATAGTTGGCCATCTCCTGTCTCTCTTCAATTCTGTCCATGGACTTCAAGCCCAGTGAAATTGAAGTGGGTGTGGTGACTAAGGAAAACCCCAAGTTCAGGTACTATACTATCACAGTAACTGCATTTCGTCATCACTGTGTTTTTCCATATTCTCATATGGTAATGATCAAGATTTTAGACGAGGGAACAACAGCCAAGTGATCAATATGCAATTCATCTATCCTTCTCTCTTTCTCTCCCCAAGGCTGTTTCTAACATCCACTCTCATCTTCTCGTCTTCCCCCTCACAGGACACTCTCTGAGACAGAGATCGACACCCACCTGGTGGCCATTGCTGAGCGGGAGTAGAGGTGCAACCATCCACATACAGTAGATCAGGCTGACTAACTAACAGACTAACCTAGTGGTTCAGTAATAGGACATTAATACTACTGCAGTAGATCTACTTCAGACTGCTGTTTCAGAAGGGCCCGTCTTAAACAATACTAGGATACTTTTCTACTTTCCAGCTCTTTACATCTGCACAGGTTGATTTTCACCTTCAGTCTGCTTATCTAAGCTCCTAGGACATACAGCCAGGCCGTAACTAGACTTCGGGTGTTGTTGTAATGGTTTGATCGTGTGGATCGTTTCATCCATCCTATTTATTTTCTGTATCTCATTGAACCTCATTGTTTATGACCACCAAATGGGTTTTAGCTACCTGTGTCCAGAGCGTTACTCATGTCATCTATCACCTGCTACAGAAACACTGTCTAACAGAATAAAACACATCAAGTAAAACAAAAGAACACTAATATCCCTTTTTTATTCTGATATGCTTAGATGTTTTCTGTAGAATCACAAAAGACACAGTAGTGCTTAACCTTTTGTAATTATTTGATTCGATACATGTAACTGGAGTCCTGGGTCCATATTCACAACATGTCTTAGAGTAGGGTTGCTGAGGCCGTATCCGCAAAGCATCTTAGTAAAGGTCCTAGGAATCCTGTTAAAACGTGTTTTAACACAAAAAAACTCCCAGCTCAGGGTAGGTTTTAGGATGATGTTTATTAAGACACTGCTCAGACAATCTCTGAGCCAGGAAGACAATCTCTGAGCCAGGAAGACAATCTCTGAGCCAGGAAGATAATCTCTGAGCCAGGAAGACAATCTCTGAGCCAGGAAGATAATCTCTGAGCCAGGAAGACAATCTCTGAGCCAGGAAGATAATCTCTGAGCCAGGAAGACAATCTCTGAGCCAGGAAGACAATCTCTGAGCCAGGAAGACAATCTCTGAGCCAGGAAGACATTCTCTGAGCCAGGAAGACAATCTCTGAGCCAGGAAGACAATCTCTGAGCCAGGAAGATAATCTCTGAGCCAGGAAGACAATCTCTGAGCCAGGAAGACAATCTCTGAGCCAGGAGTAAAATCCGTTCATAAAAGTTTATCTCAGCTGGTAATCACAACAGTTTGAGGTACCACAAAGGAAAGATAGTGATGACGCTCATTGACATTGTTGCATATGATGGGGAATAACCGTTGGTGATGAGGCATCGCCAGCTGTGAACTCTATAGCATGTTTCAGACAACCATCAAATGTTGCAATGGTAAAACGATATCATTTTCGCCTGATGCGATCACTTTGCCTACTCTTAATTCTTGCCTAATAGCATCCATCATTTTTTTTTAAATAAAAAAAATCTGATGGTTGTAAAAAGTGGAATTTTCATAATATTACCATTATATCAAGACACTCGTCACTCCTGTGTAACAACTCCTAATCACTTTGGCACAGTAGGCATCAAGTCACTTGCCGATAATGTTGCATAAAACGTTTGAAAGGTCTTCCATTTTCATCGAACACAATCAAAGTTAACGTAGGCCCTAGATGGCTTCAGTTGCCCAACTTATAGTCATGCCCAATTTAGGCATATTTTTAATCAATGTGATATTGCTCTTCAAAAGGATAACTTGATTTAACATGATGTAGGTTAATTAAATAATCAAAATAAAAACGTGATTATTGATTAGCCTAGTGGTTATAAGTATTTAGGGATATCATGTGAAATAGTCCTCATGTGAAGTCATTGTCAAAAGTGCAAGAGATACAGTTATTTATAGATTGATTAAATGGAAATATCAAAACATTCTAACTACTCCAAAGCAATTGCATGTGGCGCCGGAAGCACTGACTCACTGCATTTTTCTATTATCAAGAAACCTGCTGGTAACTTTTAACTGGTATCATGAGGTGTCCTAAATATCTGTCGACTAGGTGGGACTCTTATGACGAAAGAGGCTTCATGCATAGCTTATATTTTTACCCATAAGAGTAGGTGTAAAATGTCTCTATTCAGCACTTCCGACCAATTTTGTACTTGGAGACGCTTTGAGGATACATGTCCTGATCTAGGATCGATGTGTCCTTTTAAATCATAATGAAAAAGAGGGAGGACCTGATCCCAGATCAGCTGGTCCTGATCTAGGATCGATGTGTCCTTTTAAATCATAATGAAAAAGAGGGAGGACCTGATCCCAGATCAGCTAACCCTATTCTGGGACACAGAATAATCCATGCACAAATGAGGGACACACACATTCTATTACAATTCTCCCACTGGCCATGACCTCACTTCTCTGTTCCACACGCTTTCCCTCTGAATCCCACTGTAGGAGGCTACACTTCAGTACTGGGCCAGTAAACGGTGCTATTGAGATAATGATCAGAGTTTCAGCAGGTATCAGTGAAAGAGGAATTCAGTTCACCTACACTAGATAACCAGTGGATAGCGATGTTGCTTAACTTGTGATATCCTTCCCCTTGCGGCCTTGCTGCCACTTCAGCACAAGGCATGCACATGTGCCTCGTTGGTACTTCATATAGCCATGTTGATGTTTTTTGTGCCTGTTGATAATGCCATGGTACATTTATGTGTGCTTTATAATTTAGGTTTATTAATGGTAGAATATGATTCCCTATGTAGTGCACTGCTTTTGACCAGAGCCCTATAGGACCTGATCAAATGTTGTGCACCATATAGATCGATTTGGGTAGCATTTCGACATAGACCCTGTCTGATAAAAACGATTATTCCGTACAATATAGCACTACGACCCAAACATCATCACCAATCTCCCCCACTCTGACAGTGCAAATGCCATCCTCCATTGTAGATGAGTAAACCCCTGGGATAAAGCCAGCCTCAGCCATATTCATTACAGTGAAACATGCAGACACAAACAAACATCGAATCAAAGACACAATTCTAATCCTGTTGTTTTGAATGGGCCTCACCGCCACAACACTGTCACAACACGTGACACAACACTGGGCGCGTTCGTAAATTCACCCTGGCTATCTACTCCGGTTTCAGAGCACTCGTCTGAGTGTGCCAGGGCGCAGAATGACAGATAATAACCGAATTTACGAAAGCTCAACACCAGCTGAATATGGTCAACACCCGTTGAATATGGCCGGGTATCAGTAAACGTTGGCAAAAAAAAGCGTAATTAGATTGTTGCCAGCAGCACAGTTACAGTCACCAACGCTCTGTATAACATGAATACAGCCTAAACAGCTCTGCTAGGGCGAGTAAAATGGTCAGAGTGAGCTGTTCTCTCATTTGTGTCTTGAAGTAGCTAGCCAATGTTAGCCAGTTAGCTTGGGTGCTTGACTGCTTTTGTTAGATCAGAACGCTCGGATCAACCCTACTCATCGGCCGGAGCGTCCAGTGTGCGCTCTAAACGCGCTGAGAGCAAAACGCTCTGAATTTAGGACAGTCTGACAACAGCTCTGAATTTACGAACGCTAAGAGCACACTCTGAGTGCACTCTGACACTACAGATTTAATTTATGAAAACACTCACTGTCAAAACTAAAGGGGAATAGTGCAATGAGTCAGTCAACCTAGTATCCAGGGTCAATTCCATTTAAATTCAGGCAATTCAGTAAGTAAACTTAATTTTTATAGAGCACATCAAAATTGGAATTGGAATTTCAGTTTACTTCCTGAATTAACTGAATTTAAATGAAAGTAAGGGCCTGTACAGTCTGAAACAATTGTACCATGCAAACTGACTGGACTGTATTGGATTGTTGTGCTAAAAATGACATGGGATGGTCTTTATTGCGTTTTGTGGGCATTTAAGGCTGCAGGGTGCCACTGTTTATATTAGGCTACTGTAATCCAAATGGAAAATGCAACAGGTTATGGGGCTGTTCTGTGAAAATAGGTTTTGGATTCATTGGGGAAAAGAATGCATTCAAACAAAATGTGTCTTCCGCATTTAACCCAACTCCTCTGAATCAGAGAGGTGCGGGGGCTGTCTTAATCGACAACCTGGGGAGCAGTACCTTGCTCAAAGGCAGAACAGCACATTTCCCCACCTTTCCTGTTCGGGGATTCGAACCAGCAACCCTTCTGTTACAACACTCTTAACCGCTAGGCCATGTGTTGCACTGTATTTATCTGGGCATGTCCAGGCAGACAGGTAGTAACTGCAGCCAGCTGTAGTACAGTAGATTATATCTACACAGATCATCATGGCTAACTCACCTGAGCACCCTCACATCAAAACCCAGATCATTTACACTACAGTACATCTAAGGCCTTTACTCAGCTTACTACAGTAACAGTACACCAACACACTACAGCCTATGTCTAAAGTAGAGTACATGAAGTATACCATTCATTAAAACACTTGTGTGAAACTTTGTGCGTGGCAGATTACAGTAAACTTGTAATATTCGCTCGATTTTATTCTTACAGAAGAAAAGCAAACATCATAATAACTTAGTTATAAAATCAAGTTGGAGGATTAGGGACTGTATCTTTAAAAAAAACATTTTAGTCATTTATCTTATCCAGAGTAATTAGTGTTAAGTGCTTTGCTCTAGGGCACATCGGCAGGTTTTTCACCTAGTCGACTCATGGATTCGAACCAGTGACCTCTCATCTACTGGCCAAACACTCTTAACCGCTAGGCTAACTGCCACCCACTACCTGTGGAGGTTTGTTACAGGATGTAGGCCTGATCATAGTTCCTGTAAGTAACCATAGCATGTTTTCTTGATATTCCAGAGAGGTTGGTAAAAGCATGTCTCCTGTACATCTGTATGGCACTGGGACAAACAGAGTTCACCAGTATGCGCAGCAGGTGTGTGCACACTGTGTGTGTGTGTGTGTGTGTGTCTGGCAGTAGTGTGTTGGTCTCTGTCAACCTAGTGGATCCGAAACAGGACGCGGCATGTGTGTGTTTGTGTTCACCTTCCCCAAGGTCTGCATAGTGCCGCTCCATCTGTGCCACTCTGGGGATTACAGCCCCATCCGTCTGTCTGCCTCTCAAAGTGCTGACGGACAGACCCCAGATTAGCAGAGCACTGCCTCCACCAGCAGCAGAACGGGTTGGGGGAGTGAGGGACCAGGGAGAGAGAGGAGGGGAGGAGATACAGCGAGATTATCAGAGCAGTGCCAGAGACTGTGGGGGCGGGGAGGGGGGCAGATTAGAGCAGCACAGGGAGGCATGGAGAGATTAGTACGGCGTAGTGCACAAAGAGATGATGGGGGGAAGAGGGGGGGGGGGGGGGGGGGCGGGGGCTGGAGATTAACCTTGTTCAGCCACGAGCAACAGCACAACCTGGCCCCACAGCAACCATGGTCGTGTCCAAACGGCACCCTATTCCCTATATAGTGTACTACTTTTGAACAGGGTCCATAGGGCTCTGGTCAAAAGTAGTTCACTATACAGGGAATAGGGTGCCATTTGGGACGCATCCTGATTCTGGAGTCTACATTATACTGCATATATTATTAACCCATCATACTTTATGACTGGCGTTAGTCTTACCTAGAGTCAATGATAGTATAGTTCAGAGAGTATTGACATATACACTAAAATGTCACACACTCAAGTATACTGAAATGCTACTGGTAAGGTTATACTGAAATGTAACGGGTTGAGGCTAAAGAGAAATTATCATTCAATGTATTCTGAGATTTTAGGATTCTACTGCATGCTACGATATAGACTGCAGTACACTAAAACACAACAGTTCAGTTTATGGGAAACATGCTAACACAACAACCCTATTGGAAGTATGTGCTATTGTCTTGTGTTAGACACCTTAGACTAATACTACTACAACTACAACTCCTACTACTACTACTTCTATTACAACTACTACTACTACTACTACTACAACTACTACTACTACTATTACTACTCCTACTACAACTACTACTACTACTACTACTACTATTACTACTATTACAACTACTACTACTATTACTACTACTACAACTACTACTACTACTACTATTACTACTACTACAACTAATACTACTACTATTACAACAACTACTACTACTATTCCTACTACTAGAACTACTACTGCTATTTCTATTGCAACTACTACTACTTCTACTACTACTACTATTACAACTACTACTACTTCTACTACTACTACTACTACTATTACAACTACTACTACAACTACTACTATTATTCCTACTACTAGAACTACTACTACTACTTCTATTACAACTACTACAACTACTACTGCTGCTACTACTATTACTACTACTACTACCACTACTACTACTACTACTACTACTACTACTACTACTATTACTACTATTACAACTACTACTATTACAACAACTAATACTACTACTACTACTACTACAACTACTACTACTATTACTACTACTACAACTACTACTACTACTACTATTACAACTACTACTACTACTACTATTACAACAACTACTACTACTACTACTATTACTACTACTACTACTACTATTACTACTACAACTACTACTATTACAACTACTACTACTACAACTACTACTGCTGCTACTACTATTACTACTACTACTATTACTACTACTACTACTACTACTACCACTACTACTACTACTACTACTACTACTACTATTTCAACTACTAGAACTACTACATCTACTCCTACTATTCCTACTACTACAACTACTACATCTACTACTACTACTATTACAACTACTACTAATACTACTATTACTACTACTACTACTACTACAACTCCTACTACAACTATTATTACTACTACCCCCGTGATATGCAACTTTTTAGGGAAGTTAGGAACCAATATACACAGGCAGTTAGGAAAGCTAAGGCTAGCTTTTTCAAACAGAAATTTGCATCCTGTAGTACAAACTCAAAACAGTTCTGGGACACTGTAAAGTCCATGGAGAATAAGAGCACCTCCTCCCAGCTGCCAACTGCACTGAGGCTAGGAAACACTGTCACTACCGATAAATCCACAATCATTGAGAATTTCAATAAGCATTTTTCTACGGCTGGCCATGCTTTCCACCTGGCTACCCCTACCCCGGTCAACAGCCCTGCGCTCCCCACAGCAACTCGCCCAAACCTCCCCCACTTCTCCTTCACCCAAATCCAGATAGCTGATGTTCTGAAAGAGCTTCAAAATCTGGACCCCTAGAAATCAGCCGGGATAGACAATCTGGACCCTCTCTTTCTAAAATTATCTGCAGAAATTATTGCAACCCCTATTACTAGCCTGTTCAACCTCTCATTCGTATCGTCTGAGATTCTCATAGATTGGAAAGCTTCCGCGGTCATCCACCTCTTCAAAGGGGGAGACACTCTAGACCCAAACTGCTACAGACCTATATCTATTCTACCCTGCCTTTCTAAGGTCTTTGAAAGCCAAGTTAACAAACAGATTACCGACCATTTTGAATCTCACCGTACCTTCTCCGCTATGCAATCTGGTTTCAGAGCTGGTCATGGGTGCACCTCAGCCACGCTCAAGGTCCTAAACGATATCATAACCGCCATCGATAAGAGACATTACTGTGCAGCCGTATTCATCGATCTGGCTAAGGCTTTCGACTCTGTCAATCACAACATTCTTATTGGCAGACTCAACAGCCTTGGTTTCTCAAATGATTGCCTCGCTTGGTTCACCAACTACTTCTCCGATAGAGTTCAGTATGTCAAATCGGAGGGCCTGTTGTTCGTACCTCTGGCAGTCTCTATGGGGGTGCCAGAGGGTTCAATTCTCGGGCCGACTCTCTTCTCTGTATACATCAATGATGTCGCTCTCGCTGCTTGTGATTCTCTGATCCACCTCTACGAGAGACGACACCATTCTGTATACCTCTGGCCATTCGTTGGACACTGTGTTAACTAACCTCCAGATGAGCTTCAATGCCATACAACTCTCCTTCCGTGGCCTCCAACTGCTCTTAAATGCAAGTAAAACTAAATGCATGCTCTTCAACCGATCGCTGCCTGCACCTGCCCGCCCGTCCAGCATCACTACTCTGGACGGTTCTGACTTAGAATATGTGGACAACTACAAATACCTAGGTGTCTGGTTAGACTGTAAACTCTCCTTCCAGACTCACATTAAACATCTCCAATCCAAAATTAATTATAGAATCGGCTTCCTATTTCGCAACAAAGCATCCTTCACTCATGCTGCCAAACATACCCTCGTAAAACTGACCATCCTACCGATCCTCGACTTCGGCGATGTCATTTACAAAATAGCCTCCAACACTCTACTCAACAAATTGGATGCAGTCTATCACAGTGCCAACCGTTTTGTCACCAAAGCCCCATATACTACCCACCACTGCGACCTATATGATATCGTTGGCTGGCCCTCGCTTCATACTCGTCGCCAAACCCACTGGCTCCAGGTCATCTACAAGTCTCTGCTAGGTAAAGCCCCGCCTTAGCTCACTGGTCACCATAGCAGCACCCCCCGTAGCACGCGCTCCAGCAGGTATATCTCACTGGTCACCCCCAAAGCCAATTCTTCCTTTGGCCGCCTCTCCTTCCAGTTCTCTGCTGCCAATGACTGGAACGAACTGCAAAAATCTCTGAAGCTGGAGACTCTTACCTCCCTCACTAGCTTTAAGCACCAGGTGTCAGAGCAGCTTACAGATCACTGCACCTGTACATAGCTCATCTGTAAATAGCCCATCCAATCTACCTCATCCCCATATTGTATTTATTTATTTATCTTGCTTCTTTGCACCCCAGTATCTCAACTTGCACATTCATCTTCTGCACATCCTACCATTCCAGTGTTTAATTGCTATATTGTAATTACTTTGCCACCATGGCCTATTTATTGTCTTACCTCTCTTATCCTACCTCATTTGCACATGCTGTATATAGATTTTTCTAATGTATTATTGATTGTATGTTTGTTTATTGCATGTGTAACTCTGTGTTGTTGTATGTGTCGAACTGCTGTGTGTGTATGTGCGCGTGTGTGTGTTAGTGCGTGTGTGTGTGCGCACAAATACACTGTCAACATTGTTATTGCGGGTTTGATTGAATATGGTCATCAGCCGTGCTGGAATATGACTACAGTAACAGAGTTATTGTTCAGGACTCTCACACTGGCCCTCACACTGGCTCCCGGACCATGTGTTCCTCAGGTCTCACTCTTCCAGTAGAAGGCCAGGCCAGAGGGGAGGGAGTGGGTTGGACACGTGCCAGAGTTTTCAGCTGGCGCCACCTTACTGTGTCATTGACTTCTCTGCTCTAGGCCTCCCCCAACTGACTGCTGTTGTTATAGCACCTAAATACAACATGGCCCTCATCGGTCTAATATTAATGACAGCCCATTGTTTGTGACTAGTTTTATAACATGAGAATGTGTTTGAGGTGCAAACACCACTGTAGCCTGAATTTGCTCTGTCCAATTATATTGTCTCGGCAACTGTTTTTCTCTTTTATAATGGCTTGACTTGTCAGTCATCTCATGCCATTCAAAGTGCCAATTGACCAGTAAGTCATTATTGAGCATTTCTCCATTTGTGATCGGGTGTGTGGTAAAAACGTATCAAAAGCCCTATACAGGACAAGCTTAGTATAGTTGGTAACTGTCTTTGTGTATTCTGCCAACATTTTCCTATAGTTGAAATTAACCCAAAAAAGGACGGGCAAACTGGTATTGGAAGGGTTATGCTTAATGAAGAGTGTAACGTAAAGTATTATTTTTGTTGTTCTAGAGCTGTATAAATGGAGAACACTGGTTCTGAATACCGTGTCTGTACTTGTTTGTCTAACCCTGACAGTTGTCTTTATTATCGAAAATCAACAGACACAGACACAATGAGTCTCATGGAATCATTGGAGTCATCATGAATAAACATGTTGACTGGAAGTCTCAAAAGGTCCTCTGATATTTTGAAATTTAAGGGAAATACACCCCCCCCCGAAACCCCCCCATCCCCGCCTTGCCATCTGTGATTGGTCACCGCGTCCCGGCAGCAGAGATTAAGACATGTTTCCCCACTTTACCTCCCCTGTTCTCCACGCCAGCGTCACATGACCCATTACATCACTGGATTGAGGTCAGCGCTGGATTAGGATGCTGGGAGAGTGGTGGAATTACTGAAAGTGATGGAGAAGTGGAGGGAGGAGGGGGGGTTCAGAGGGTAGAGAGAGAGAGAGCGAGAGAGAGAGAGAGAGAGGGGGGGGGCATTAAGAAGAAAGAGGGGCATCGGGAAGAAGGGCAAAGGGGAGAGAAACAAGAGTCCAGAAAATGTACAGTAGAGAGCTTAACGTAAAACGGGGGATTGTACAAAGCAAGCAACTTAAATTCCATTTCCATACTTTTGTTGAAGTGCGGTTTGTGTGTGGCCATGCAGTTGACCTCTGTTAGAGTTCTAACAATAATTCATTATCAGCAGATAGATAATGACTGAGATAATGGTGTTCTAATGGCGACATAAGTGAGGAGGAAGGATACGTGACCCACAGGAATTGTCAGGGCCGTTGAAAGATGAGGACCAAGGTGCAGCGTGGTGAGCGTACATTTTCCTTTATTAATAAAAATGACGCCGAACAAAACAATAAACACTACAAAAACAAACCGTGAAGCTAAAGGCTATGTGCCCTAAACAAAGTCAACTTCCCACCAAGACAGGTGGAAAAAAGGGCTACCTAAGTATGGTTCTCAATCAGAGACAACGATAGACAGCTGCCTCTGAATGAGAACCACACCCGGCCAAACACAAAGAAATACAAAACATAGAAATAAAGAAACTAGAATGCTCACCCTAGTCACACCCTGGCCTAACCAAAATAGAGAATAAAAGCCTCTCTATGGCCAGGGCGTGACAGGAATGGGGTCACAGTCAAAGGATTTGTTGACTGTTGTGGAGATCACTCCACTGTGTCTCTATTTGTCTATTCTGTAACTCTGTTGACCACTCTCATGTATTCATTGTATAACTTTGTTTTTGTTTATCAAACCATATGGGCAGTCACCTCCGCCTGTTTGTTGCACTGTTCTCTCCTCTCCCTCTCCATTCCACCCTCCATTTCTCAGGAGATTATGTCTGGAGACTTGTTATTGATGGTCGATGATGATAACAGTCAGTGATAGCAGCTTCCTAACACCTCCTCCCAGCTGCCCACTGCACTGAGACTAGGAAACACTGTCACCACTGATAAATCCACGATAATCAAGAATTTCAATAAGCATTTCTCTATGGCTGGCCATGCTTTCCACCTGGCTACCCCAACCCCGGCCAACAGCTCTGCACCCCCCGCAGCAACTGGCCCAAGCCCCCACCGCTTCTCCTTCACCCAAATCCAGACAGCTGATGTTCTGAAAGAGCTGCAAAATCTGGATCCCTACAAATCAGCTGGGCTAGACAATCTGGACCCTCTCTTCCTAAAATTATCCGCCGCCATTGTTGCAACCCCTATTACTAGTCTGTTCAACCTCTCTTTCGTATCGTCTGAGATTCCTAAAGATTGGAAATCGGCCACGGTCATCCACCTCTTCAAAGGGGGAGACAGTCTAGACCCAAACTGTTACAGACCTCTATCCATCCTGCCCTGCCTTTCTAAAGTCTTCGAAAGCCAAGTGAACAAACAGATCACCAACCATTTCGAATCCCACTGTACATTCTCCGCTATGCAATCTGGTTTCCGAGCTGGTCATGGTTGCACCTCAGTCATGCTCAAGGTCCTAAACGATATCATAACCGCCATCGATAAAAGACAGTACTGTGCAGCCGTCTTCATCGACCTGGCCAAGGCTTTCGACTCTGTCAATCACCGTATTCTTAACGGCAGACTCAACAGCCTTGGTTTCTCTAATGACTGCCTCGCCTGGTTCACTAACTACTTCTCAGATAGAGTTCAGTGTGTCAAATCGGAGGGCCTGTTGTCCGGACCTCTGGCAGTCTCTATGGGGGTGCCACAGGGTTCAATTCTCGGGCTGACTCTTTTCTCTGTATACATCAATGATGTCGCTCTTGCTGCGGGTGATTCTTTGATCCACCTCTATGCAGACGACACCATTCTGTACACTTCTGGCCCTTCTTTGGACACAAACTTACAAACGAGCTTCAACGCCATACAACACTCCTTCCGTGGCCTCCAACTGCTCTTAAATGCTAGTAAAACGAAATGCATGCTCTTTAACCGATCACTGCCCGCACCCGCCCGCCCGACTAGCATCACTACTCTGGACGGTTCTGACTTAGAATATGTGGACAACTATAAATACCTAGGTGTCTGGCTAGACTGTAAACTCTCCTTCCAGACTCACATTATGCATCTCCAATCCAAAATTAAATCTAGAATCGGCTTCCTATTTCGCAACAAAGCCTCCTTCACTCATGCTGCCAAACATACCCTCGTAAAACTGTCTATCCTACTGATCCTTGACTTCGACGATGTCATTTACAAAATAGCCTCCAACACACTACTCAGCAAATTGGATGCAGTCTATCACAGTGCCATCCGTTTTGTCACCAAAGCCCCATATACTACCCACCACTGCGACCTGTATGCTCTCGTTGGCTGGTCCTCGCTACATATTCGTTGCCAAACCCACTGGCTCCTACCTACCTACCTACCTACCTACCTACCTACCTACCTCATCCCCATATTTGTTTTTGTTTTTCTGCTCTTTTGCACACCAGTATCTCTACTTGCACATCCTCATCTGCACATCTATCACTCCAGTGTAAATTGCTAAATTGTAAGTACTTTGCCGCTATTAGCCTGTTTATTGCCTTACCTCCTTACTTAATTTGCACACACTGTATACAGATTTTTCTATTGTGTTGTTGACTGTACGTTTGTTTATCCCATGTGTAACTGTGTTGTTTTTGTCCCACTGCTTTGATTTATCTTGGCCAGGTCACAGTTGTAAATGAGAACTTGTTCTCAACTGGCCTACCTGGTTAAATAAAGGTGAAATATATATTTTTTAATTCACTAGTACATACCGTACCATATCAACACGCATTGGGAGATAACAACAGCCACAGGTTCATGCCAGCAGTCTATAACAACTAGACATATGTTCATACCTGCAGTCTATAACAACTAGACACATGCTCATACCAGCAGTCTATAACAACTAGACACATGTTCATACCTGCAGTCTATAACAACTGGACACATGTTCATACCAGCAGTCTATAACAACTAGACACATGTTCATACCTGCAGTCTATAACAACTAGACACATGTTCATACCTGCAGTCTATAACAACTAGACACATGTTCATACCTGCAGTCTATAACAACTAGACACATGTTCATACCTGCAGTCTATAACAACTAGACACATGTTCATACCTGCAGTCTATAACAACTAGACACATGTTCATACCAGCAGTCTATAACAACTAGACACATGTTCATACCTGCAGTCTATAACAACTAGACACATGTTCATACCTGCAGTCTATAACAACTAGACACATGTTCATACCAGCAGTCTATAACAACTAGACACATGTTCATACCTGCAGTCTATAACAACTAGACACATGCTCATACCAGCAGTCTATAACAACTAGACACATGTTCATACCTGCAGTCTATAACAACTGGACACATGTTCATACCAGCAGTCTATAACAACTAGACACATGTTCATACCTGCAGTCTATAACAACTAGACACATGTTCATACCTGCAGTCTATAACAACTAGACACATGTTCATACCTGCAGTCTATAACAACTAGACACATGTTCATACCAGCAGTCTATAACAACTAGACACATGTTCATACCTGCAGTCTATAACAACTAGACACATGTTCATACCAGCAGTCTATAACAACTAGACACATGTTCATACCAGCAGTCTATAACAACTGGACACATGTTCATACCAGCAGTCTATAACAACTAGACACATGTTCATACCTGCAGTCTATAACAACTGGACACATGTTCATACCTGCAGTCTATAACAACTAGACACATGTTCATACCAGCAGTCTATAACAACTAGACACATGTTCATACCAGCAGTCTATAACAACAAGACACATGTTCATACCTGCAGTCTATAACAACTGGACACATGTTCATACCAGCAGTCTATAACAACTAGACACATGTTCATACCTGCAGTCTATAACAACTGGACACATGTTCATACCAGCAGTCTATAACAACTAGACACATGTTCATACCAGCAGTCTATAACAACTGGACACATGTTCATACCTGCAGTCTATAACAACTGGACACATGTTCATACCAGCAGTCTATAACAACTAGACACATGTTCATACCTGCAGTCTATAACAACTAGACACATGTTCATACCTGCAGTCTATAACAACTGGACACATGCTCATACCAGCAGTCTATAACAACTAGACACATGTTCATACCTGCAGTCTATAACAACTAGACACATGTTCATACCAGCAGTCTATAACAACTAGACACATGTTCATACCTGCAGTCTATAACAACTAGACACATGTTCATACCTGCAGTCTATAACAACTAGACACATGTTCATACCAGCAGTCTATAACAACTAGACACATGTTCATACCTGCAGTCTATAACAACTAGACACATGTTCATACTAGCAGTCTATAACAACTAGACACATGTTTATACCAGCAGTCTATAAGAACTAGACACATGTTCATACCTGCAGTCTATAACAACTAGACACATGTTCATACCTGCAGTCTATAACAACTAGACACATGTTCATACCTGCAGTCTATAACAACTAGACACATGTTCATACCTGCAGTCTATAACAACTAGACACATGTTCATACCTGCAGTCTATAACAACTAGACACATGTTCATACCTGCAGTCTATAACAACTGGACACATGTTCATACCTGCAGTCTATAACAACTAGACACATGTTCATACCAGCAGTCTATAACAACTAGACACATGTTCATACCTGCAGTCTATAACAACTAGACACATGTTCATACCTGCAGTCTATAACAACTAGACACATGTTCATACCTGCAGTCTATAACAACTAGACACATGTTCATACCTGCAGTCTATAACAACTAGACACATGTTCATACCTGCAGTCTATAACAACTAGACACATGTTCATACTAGCAGTCTATAACAACTAGACACATGTTCATACCAGCAGTCTATAACAACTAGACACATGTTCATACCAGCAGTCTATAACAACTAGACACATGTTCATACCTGCAGTCTATAACAACTAGACACATGCTCATACCAGCAGTCTATAACAACTAGACACATGTTCATACCTGCAGTCTATAACAACTGGACACATGTTCATACCAGCAGTCTATAACAACTAGACACATGTTCATACCTGCAGTCTATAACAACTAGACACATGTTCATACCTGCAGTCTATAACAACTAGACACATGTTCATACCTGCAGTCTATAACAACTAGACACATGTTCATACCTGCAGTCTATAACAACTAGACACATGTTCATACCTGCAGTCTATAACAACTAGACACATGTTCATACCAGCAGTCTATAACAACTAGACACATGTTCATACCTGCAGTCTATAACAACTAGACACATGTTCATACCTGCAGTCTATAACAACTAGACACATGTTCATACCAGCAGTCTATAACAACTAGACACATGTTCATACCTGCAGTCTATAACAACTAGACACATGCTCATACCAGCAGTCTATAACAACTAGACACATGTTCATACCTGCAGTCTATAACAACTGGACACATGTTCATACCAGCAGTCTATAACAACTAGACACATGTTCATACCTGCAGTCTATAACAACTAGACACATGTTCATACCAGCAGTCTATAACAACTAGACACATGTTCATACCTGCAGTCTATAACAACTAGACACATGTTCATACCAGCAGTCTATAACAACTAGACACATGTTCATACCTGCAGTCTATAACAACTAGACACATGTTCATACCTGCAGTCTATAACAACTAGACACATGTTCATACCAGCAGTCTATAACAACTAGACACATGTTCATACCAGCAGTCTATAACAACTAGACACATGTTCATACCTGCAGTCTATAACAACTAGACACATGTTCATACTAGCAGTCTATAACAACTAGACACATGTTTATACCAGCAGTCTATAACAACTAGACACATGTTCATACCTGCAGTCTATAACAACTAGACACATGTTCATACCTGCAGTCTATAACAACTAGACACATGTTCATACCTGCAGTCTATAACAACTAGACACATGTTCATACCTGCAGTCTATAACAACTAGACACATGTTCATACCTGCAGTCTATAACAACTGGACACATGTTCATACCTGCAGTCTATAACAACTAGACACATGTTCATACCAGCAGTCTATAACAACTAGACACATGTTCATACCTGCAGTCTATAACAACTAGACACATGTTCATACCAGCAGTCTATAACAACTAGACACATGTTCATACCTGCAGTCTATAACAACTAGACACATGTTCATACCAGCAGTCTATAACAACTGGACACATGTTCATACCAGCAGTCTATAACAACTAGACACATGTTCATACCAGCAGTCTATAACAACTAGACACATGTTCATACCTGCAGTCTATAACAACTGGACACATGTTCATACCTGCAGTCTATAACAACTAGACACATGTTCATACCTGCAGTCTATAACAACTAGACACATGTTCATACCTGCAGTCTATAACAACTAGACACATGTTCATACCTGCAGTCTATAACAACTGGACACATGTTCATACCTGCAGTCTATAACAACTAGACACATGTTCATACCAGCAGTCTATAACAACTGGACACATGTTCATACCAGCAGTCTATAACAACTAGACACATGTTCATACCTGCAGTCTATAACAACTAGACACATGTTCATACCTGCAGTCTATAACAACTAGACACATGTTCATACCTGCAGTCTATAACAACTAGACACATGTTCATACCAGCAGTCTATAACAACTGGACACATGTTCATACCTGCAGTCTTTAACAACTAGACACATGTTCATACCAGCAGTCTATAACAACTGGACACATGTTCATACCAGCAGTCTATAACAACTAGACACATGTTCATACCTGCAGTCTATAACAACTAGACACATGTTCATACCTGGTACCAGGTTCACAACAGAAGTCTAAATCTATAACAAAGACAGGTTCACAACAGAAGTCTAAATCTATAACGAAGACAGGTTCATAACAGAAGTCTAAATCTATAACAAAGACAGGTTCATAACAGCAGTCTAAATCTATAACAAAGACAGGTTCATAACATCAGTCTAAATCTATAACAAAGACAGGTTCATAACAGAAGTCTAAATCTATAACAAAGACAGGTTCATAACAGAAGTCTGAATCTATAACACAGACAGGTTCACAACAGAAGTCTAAATCTATAACAAAGACAGGTTCATAACAGAAGTCTGAATCTATAACAAAGACAGGTTCATAACAGAAGTCTGAATCTATAACACAGACAGGTTCATAACAGAAGTCTAAATCTATAACAAAGACAGGTTCATAACAGAAGTCTAAATCTATAACAAAGACAGGTTCTTAACAGAAGTCTGAATCTATAACAAAGACAGGTTCATAACAGAAATCTAAATCTATAACACAGACAGGTTCACAAAAGAAGTCTAAATCTATAACAAAGACAGGTTCATAACAGAAGTCTAAATCTATAACACAGACAGGTTCACAACAGAAGTCTAAATCTATAACACAGACAGGTTCATAACAGAAGTCTAAATCTATAACACAGACACGTTCATAACAGCAGTCTAAATCTATAACAAAGACAGGTTCACAACAGAAGTCTAAATCTATAACAAAGACAGGTTCATAACAGCAGTCTAAATCTATAACAAAGACAGGTTCATAACAGAAGTCTGAATCTATAACACAGACAGGTTCACAATAGAAGTCTAAATCTATAACAAAGACAGGTTCATAACAGAAGTCTAAATCTATAACGAAGACAGGTTCATAACAGCAGTCTAAATCTATAACAAAGACAGGTTCATAACAGAAGTCTAAATCTATAACAAAGACAGGTTCTTAACAGAAGTCTAAATCTATAACAAAGACAGGTTCACAACAGAAGTCTAAATCTATAACAAAGACAGGTTCTTAACAGAAGTCTGAATCTATAACAAAGACAGGTTCATAACAGAAGCCACTAACTGCGGTATGTTGTTAGACGTACCATTTAGGTGAGATAGAAATCCTAAATGGACTATGACTAGTTACTATAACCCAGTGAATTCCTCTGAGGCAGACTCTCCAGATTAGTCTGTGAGAGACTGGCACAGCAGGGCCTGGCAGGCCTGGGACCGGCTACTGGAAGAAGTCACACTCCAAATACTGCCAGCATTGCCATGAAGACCCGGAAAACACTATACTGTATGAAAACATGATAGGGATGGAAAGTATTTCACTGTAATTTTCAGGTGTTCTGTCTAGTTTTCTTCATGTTTTTTTCAAATACATTTTTGTCCACTCTTGTTCCTGTCTGTATGTAGGCCTTGTCTCGTCCCTCATTTATGTACTACAGGTCAAAGTTTAATTAAAGATCCTTTTTCCCAGGATGCACTGGGCTTCGAGGGCAGCTGTCATGGGTAATGGTGGAACCAATTTGTCATCTGGAGAGAGAAGGACAGTAATCCTGCCAACAGAGAGAAAGATGTCAGGAGAGTGATGCACGTGGAGATGGAGAAGAAAGGCTGGAGAGACAGTGACACCATAGAGAAGAGAGAAAGAAATAGGAGGAGGAAGAGAGAGAGAGACTGTAATCCTGTCTAATTCACTTAGTGAAGCGCTGAAGGGGCAAGACACTAAGAGGATTGGGACATTCTCTAAATTAGATCAGTAAAAATAACTAAGTGCAACGAGAGGTGAGAACAAGTGCGGACATGTGGGCACATGACACAGGACAGGGGAACAGGACAGGACAGAACAGGGGGACATTAAAGGACATGGGAACAGGATGGGAGAGGGGGACTAAGGATGATAATGGACATCTTTACTGACAGACATCAGAGAAGGTTGACCTAGTGCTCCTGTATGAGACTTCTCTCCAAGTCAGAGAAGGAACCAGAATCCCCTATTTAGTTCCACTTCAATTTAACCCTAATTCTAAGGCTGAACTACCCCATTTCCCTCTCTCCTCCAACCCTGACTTTTCCCAAATCAGACTTCTCTCATAAACAAATCTAATCCTGACAATAATCTCAGTCCAAGACATGGACAAAAATCTTGGATCCAAACACTGACTATTACTCTCGATAATAACTAGGTGTTAAACTTTAAGCCCCAGTATTGACTTAGTAAAATGATATAACATGATTGCCAGTCAAGTGTTGATCCAGTGATAGGCCTAACCATAATACTGATCTTATTACGACACTAAATTCAACTGAAAATACTGCACTTACCCTTAAAACGAATTATGGACTGAGTCATTCCTGATTCTATTTGAGATGAAATCATGACAATAATAATAACAGAACATTTTCATAAAAACAAGAATAACAACAACTTTATTTGTATAGCACTACTTAATGCAAGTAACAAAGTGCTTCGCGTCATAAAACAAAAGTACTAACAAAGAAACAAAATCAAGAGGAAGGAGAAATGAAAAAAGAAGATGCCTAATTAAAATCGTACTGTACATTGAAATCAAACGTTAAAAGCATCTTTATGGAAGTGCATCTTCACAGTGTCAAAAGAGGATGGAATGAACAGTATTCTCAGTGATAATGATAGAATAGATCTATTACTACTAAGATGTTGTCAGCCTTGTCATATCAAACAACCAATCTCAGAATCAGACACCATTTAAAGATTCAAATGGACATCCATAACGTTGTTTGGTTGATTGAAGAGAGGTACAGTAAATAGCATATAGAGCTTGACAGGGATAGACATAAGCTATTTGTTAAGGTTGGTAATATTTAGATGTACATTTACAACCAATAGCATATTAGGATTAGGCTTTATGTCATAGAGAATACAGGCTTTTGGGGATTGTAAATGATCACAGATGGTATTTAAAACAAAGGCAGCCAAATTGTCTCCATCTTCTATATCTACAAAATAAACTTTCACTCTCAGCTTCTGTCTTCTTCCTCTTAAGTCTTATTTTGGACTTTATTGTATAAAACAATTATTAAAACTTCACTTTCATGAGATGAACAAATTCAATGGTTTTTCCTCCTTTCAGTAAATGAATTTTGCACCCAAAGAATTGGAATTGACTTTTAATCGGCTTGATTCACAAACAAAACATGTGGTATCCAGTATCCTTTGATTGTCTCTTTTCTGTTCACATAACCTCTCAGTTGTCTCACCCAACAATACACCATCTTCTAGTTCCATCCAACCTATCCCAGAGAGCAGTCTAGAACCCAGCCTAGAACCCAGTCTTGAACCAAGAGAACCCAAGCATGCCACCGCGTTCTCACAAACAATGATACCCCCACCCAACACTTACGTGACGCCAATTAATTTCTGTGAAACTAGGCTTCTGACAGAACAGAGCATAATTGGGAAATGCTATTTTAATTTCCCTTCGCTCCCCACACACCTTTTAGTTCCGTCCAACCTATCCCAGAGAGCAGTCTAGAACCCAGAGCCAGAGAACCCAAGCGTCCTACATGCCATCATGTTCTCCCAAACAATGATCCACCCCAAGTAAACTCTTACGTGACGCCAATTCATCTCTGTGAAACTATGCCTCGGAAAGAACAGAATTGGGAAATGTGATTTCTTTTTCATTTAGTTTTATTCCTCACAAACCACCCACCCCCCTCGTGCAGAATGTCGGGGGGGGGGGGGGGGGGGTTGTTGGGTTGTTGGGATTAGGAATCGATTACGAAGAAATTGGACTGTAGGGCTGACTACGCCTCGCAGGGGCGCTGGCCTGGCCGCAGGATGATTACAGTATTTACAGAACATCCCGGGGGCCAGCTTGTTTGCCAGGGATTAGAGGCAAAGAAATGAATCATATTTTTAAGTCCTAAGTGTATCTGTGTCTCCCGCTCTGTCCCACTCTGTCTCTGTGCTTTACTAGTCCATATGCTGCTCCCAGGGATTACCATGGGGGAGGTTCTGGTCCTCTCGTCTGTTTCCTCCATCGCTCTACTCCTCTTTCTCATCTCTTATCTCTCTCCTTACTTTTCATCTCTCTTTCCTCTCCTGCCTCATTTCTCATATCCCTTTATCCCTCTCTCTATTCCTCCCTCTCCTATTTTTCTTTATCATCTCTCTGCTCCCTGACTATAGACGCGTAAATTAATAGAGGGGCGGCAGGTACCCTAGCGGTTAAGAGTGTTGGGCCAGTAACCATAAGGTCACTGGTTCGAATCCCCAAGCTGCTAACGTGGAAAATCTTCTGTTCTGCCCTTGGGGAAGGCAATTAACTCCCAACAACAACTCCCAACAACTGCGCCGATGATGTCGACTAAGGCAGCCCCACGCAACTCTCTGATTGAGAGGATGCATTCAGTTGTGCAACTGACTAGATCTCTCCTTCCCTAATCTGCACTATCTTTTGGGTATTCTTACCATCTATGTCAGTGGTTCCCACATTTTTTTCACTCAGGCCCCCCTTCCAGCATTAGGTAACATCCGACACCCTCCTCCTGCGTGCACGCGTCATGTTTATTTCTATGGGAACAAGCACTGTTCATGACACAAACTGTTCACACTCCTCTTGTCGGTGGAGAGAACGTTTGACATGTTTAAAGTTTATTTCCTGCAATTCCACACGTTTTGTCATGGAGTGTGGTGAAAATGTTGCCTTTTCAAAACATATTTTCTGCTATTCTACACATATTGCCATGGCTAATGTGTGTTCATGTGATAGTTGAGTGACTCAAACATTACAACAAAATATATGGGCTAAAAAACGTTAGCTGACACGGGCTAGTTGATCTGGATATTACTTAAAAGTTATAAATAGCTCTAAGGTCTGCGATGACTGACATGACAAGAGGAAAACTGATGGTGCACAACCCAATTTAGAAATTGCACCTTGTGGATTCTATAATTACAACTTTCAAGAGTAAATTGAAGGCTGACTGAGTTCCTTAAAAAATATGATAATATATATATATATATATACAGTACCAGTTTGGACACACCTACTCATTCAAGGGTGTTTCTTTATTTTTTACTATTTTCTACATTGTAGAATAATAGTGAAGACATCAAAACTATGAAAAAACACATGGAATCATGTAGTAACCAAAAAAGTGTTAAACAAATCAAAATATATTTTATATTTGAGATTATTCAAAGTAGCCACCCTTTGCCTTGATGGCAGCTTTGCACACTCTTGACATTCTGGCCCAATCAAGTCTCTTCTTATTATTGGTGTCCTGTAGTAATGGTTTCTTTGCAGCAATTCGACCAAGGGCTGATTCACGCAGTCTCCTCTGAACAGTTGATGTTGAGATGTGTCTCTTACTTGAACTCTGTGAAGCATTTATTTGGGCTGCAATCTGAGGTGTAGATAACTCTAAGGAATTTATCCACTACAGCAGAGGGAACTCTGGGTCTTCCTTTCCTGTGGCGGTCCTCAAGAGAGCCAGTTTCATCATAGCGTTTGATGGTTTTTGCGACTGCACTTGAAGAAACTTTCAAAGTTCTTGAAAATTTCCGGATTGACTGAACTTCATCTCTTAAAGTAATGATGGACTGTCGTTTCTCTTTGCTTATTTGAGCTGCCACAGTAATGAACTTGGTATTTTACCAGATAGGGCTATCTTCTGTATATCACCCCTACCTTGTCACAACACAACTGAATGGCTCAAATGCATTAAGAAGGAAAGAAAATCCACAAATGAACTTTTAACGAGGCACACCTGTTAATTGAAATGCATTCCAGGTGACTACCTCATGAAGCTGGTTGAGAGAATGCCAAGCGTGTGCAAAGCTGTCATCAAGGCAAAGGGTGGCTATTTGTATATATAATCTATGTAACTCTGTGGACATCGTGTTGAAACGCGAAGATCTACTGAGCAAGAACATTATTCACCAATGAGATTTTCATCTGAACAGAGACGCTGTGCCATTACAGTCCTAAAACAAACTTTGACCCAAATATGTCAATGCCAAACTCAGTTGATAGTGTGGAAGAATACAAATCAACAAATATCACAATGAACTCATAAAACAGGTACAGAATTAGTCTTCTAGATGGTTCTATAAAGTTTTATTTAGGCTCAATAACCAGGGCTCATATTCAGAAAGAGTCTGAGTAAGAGAGCTGATCGAGGATTGGTTTGGTCTTTTAGATAATAATGAATAAGATTATATGGACAGGAAGGACCCTGATCCTAGATCAGCACTCCTACTCTGAGACGCTTTGTGAATACGGTTCCAGATATTTGTTTAACCTGCATTGGTCTTTTTACAACCTATTGTCCAGTGCACGTTTCATAACACAGGTCTAGCTGACCTTACTGACAAAACACATGGACATATATGTGAGCCATCAAAATCCCTACCTCTCTCATGTCTCTGTTTTGGGAGGTTCATCAATTGGCCCCCACAATCTTAGGCCTACTTCTAATTTGTTTCTACTCTGTTCTTTCTCCTCTCAACATCTCCCCTCTCAACCTTTTGCATGGATTAGAGTAGTGTCCCTGGACGTCACATGTCTATCCCACTCTGTGTATGTACGACAGATACTTTACCTCCTGCTCTCTTTGCAGGGATACAACAGGAAAACACATGTAAGAGTGGGAAAGTGATCTAGGAGAGGCCTGCAATCTTAATAGTTGCTTCATTCTTATTGGTTGGATGATTAAGTGCCGCTAACGTATACAATGTAGTTGGAATGCTGCGGTTCATTGCACAATGATAGGATTGTGTTAGTACTTTGTTTGGGCACATTTTTATACACGTGGTTATTATGCGAGCATTTATGTACCCGTTTTAAAAGAGTAACGTTGCATATTTTATTTGTGTGTCAACAGAGAGAATTCCTTTTTTTCAGCGTATGAACTGGATGCAATCAGTGTGTAGGGATAATCTTTGATTGCACTGGAGTCTTTGATTAAATGTTATTTTCTTAGCTGAAAGCAATTTTTCTCTTAGACAATGAAGTTATGCTACCCCTAGTAGTACTGTATCCATCCGTCTTTTAGCTTGTTGTGAAGCTCAATGTATTGGAATATGACCATAAAACACAAAGACCCCACAGACTTTCTTCAGTTGTTTAATGTCTTAAAACGAAATATCTGTCCTATGTAGAGTTGGGGAAACACAGAAGAGATATGTCTGATGTACTAATACTAAAGAGGGTGAGTCATTCGTATCAGGAAACATAAAAAAGCATATATTAGAATGCAAATAATGAAAGTATACAATCAAGAACTATACACAGTATTATATCCTATCACCACGAACTTTATTGGATAAAGCCCTGAGTTTGAAAAACGTTGTTCAGAATAGACCAGACCAGAAAACAGAATTTAAAAAAAATATTGCCAGTCTTGTAGAAATTAGGAGTGAAGTTGCATGGTGTGTTTGTGTAACACATTGTTGGTGCCAGACATGATTGCATTTTCAAGTAAAGTTTAATATTTACAAAAAGAACAAAATAAACAGAATAATAGCAATATTCATAAGAGCTGTGGAATTAATAATAATTATAATTATATTAATAATGATAATATTAACGTCAAACAAATTACCACAATTGTACTTCAAAGGACTCACAAATTTAAAGAAACATAATATGTTATAGTCTAATACAAAAAAGATTAAACAATACATCAACACAAAATGGTACCCCTCGCTCCTTTACAGGTAACAACTGAGAGAAGCTCCGTGCTTTCTGTGCAAGGGTAGCGCAATCATGCCCAGACCCTTCCCTTTCTACTGTTGAGTCTTCTCTCCTGCAAATATCTCATTGTAACAGTATATTCGGCAACAGGGTTTGTTAAGTCATTAAGGGAAAATGTTGTATTTAAGTGACGTAATCATCAAAGTCGTCCACCCTCCCCCAACAAACACAGAGTTGGATAGAAACGCAAAGGCTACACATTGGTCATCCTTGCAGATCCCAGAATGCCTTGTGCCCAGATGTGATTCATTCCATGATGGGTGCTCAAAGACAAGAGGTCTGTTACTAACCCTATAGCCCTAACCCTGCCCCTCTTTCTTACCCCCTCACCGCCCTTCA
This sequence comes from Salvelinus namaycush, assembly GCF_016432855.1. Classification (NCBI taxonomy): domain Eukaryota; kingdom Metazoa; phylum Chordata; class Actinopteri; order Salmoniformes; family Salmonidae; genus Salvelinus; species Salvelinus namaycush. Next base: position 32,098,763 of record NC_052329.1, on the reverse strand, counting down.
CTCTAACACACTGTCTGCCGAGGGTCCCCTCCCTTCAAAGCTACTGGGGAAAAGGATACAACGATAGCCTAAGGTCTCTACTTGACAGTACCAAAGGTTATCCTTGCTTTACCCATCCCCTCTGGCTTATTGAGAAACACATGCACGTCTGTGTGTCTGTCTGTGTGTCTGTCTGTGTGTCTGTTTGGCTCCAGGATCTCTCAGTTCACCAAATATGAAAAGCAGCTTCATAACAAAAATAAACCATAAAACAAATGACAGAGGGAAAAAGAAAACAACATTGTCCCCATTGGAGTCAGTCTTCACCTATGGCTGGAACTCCCTATGTTTGTTCAATATCAAATTCAAGGCAGAGTCATTTTCTTCATTACAATGTACACAACTTTCAATTGTTCTGAAGTAATGACAAAAATAACCACTGGATCAAATTTGGTCAAAAGTCAAGGCCAGCCCACCCATCTTGGGGGTTGAATTCCACTTTTCCTTTCTAGTTTTCAGTTACCATTAAGCACAACAAGACCACTAAAGGAGTGACAGATCTTGTTCAGAAATCAACTTGGGGTTGACTATCAGCTACCTGAACGATGGGATCCATTGCAACCAATATTTGAATCTCCTTTTTTCTTCTCTATTTAAATCAATTGTTCATTCTCGCCATCGAATTGATACTCCATTCACCCTTCAAGTTGCAATCTCTGTTCATTTGGTTCACAAAACCCTGATTATGGAATACAAGAATGGAACATTGTCAATGATGCAGTTTTTTTCTCAATGTAATCATCAAATTATACATGTATTCAATTTCATTCACAGGTATTGCTTTCAATAGTGTGGTATGTAGTCCTTTTTAATAAAATCGTTTTTCAATTTTAGTATCTCAATTATCTTTTTACATGTTGATTTGTTTGTCATCAATTCTATACGACTATCTTTATTACTTTAATGTCCCATTGATTGTGCATCCTCACATTGATAATGCTGTATTGATTGGATATAATAGATTTGACAATATTGATGTGATCATTGATTTCTTGTCACCTTCCCAACAATCACAAAGTCCAACATCATTGGATCTGCTTCCACATTGCTTTCCATAACACAAAAAAATAATGACATATTACTCAGTCAATGAGTTCATGGACTGAAATGATTAGTTGACCATCTATGTGTCCAAGTCTTTAACACTGAATGGAATGGGAGCTTCTCCTGGCTGGTCCCTTCCTTACCTCCTCCCCCCTACAAGACCTGAAACTTCCAGGAGTTCTGGTCTTTGTAGTCCAGGCAGTCAGCTGCGTTGAAGTTGAGTTTCCAGGAGGCAGCTTGGTCCTTGTAGTCCAGGCAGTCGACGGCCCCGAAGCCCAGCGAGGCGGCTGTGTAGCCCTGTGAGGACAGAGAGGGGGACTGGCTTAGGTGCCCGCCCATAGAGGTGATGGGGCTGAGGGCGCCCCCTGTGGCGGAGAGCTGTGAGTGCATGGGAGACAGGTAGGAGCTGCAGTCCAGGCCAGTGAAGTAGGAGGATGAGCCTGCGTAGCTCTGGGTGTAGGCCGGGGCCTGGGTGTAGGTCATGGGGTAGGCAGAGGAGCGCTGCATGCAGGGCGTGGTGGAGGCTGACAGTGGATCTGGCAGCGGGGAGATGGAGGCAGGGCTCCAAATGGACACGGTCGCGTTGGCACTGCTGGAGCTGGGGGTGATGGCGGTGCCAAGGGGAAGCGGTGCTGGACTGTAGGACCCGTTGGTGTTGACACTGGCCTCAGAGTTGGCCTCCCGGGCTGGAGAGGCCTTCTTCTTGGGTGGACGAGGTTTAGACTGGCCCGTGCTCTGCTGCGCCTGCTGGCGGCATTTAGCACGGCGGTTCTTGAACCATACCTGTGGAGGAGCACATGGTGAGTTCTCAGGCAACTCAGCTCCCATTCTGGCCAAACAATCACTGAAGTTTTGTAAATAGACAATTGAACCACACTTTCATTTTTGCAAGATAATTTAACCAATTCTAGTGGGCAGTTATGCATGAGAGTATATATCATGTTTATTACCTGTACACGAGACTCTGGTAGGTTGATCTTAAGGGCCACTTCTTCTCTCATGAAGATGTCGGGGTAGCGCGTCTTGGAAAACAGTGCCTCCAGGATGTCCAACTGCGCGCGCGTAAACGTGGTCCTTTCCCGACGCTGCTTTCTGGGGATGTCTAAAATACACACACACACACGCACACACATATTATTTTTCTTATATTTCGTTTCATCATATATTTGTTTTTGTGAACCTTTTCCCCCTTGGCCAACATGCTTTCAAATGGAACACGAGAAAAAGAGAACGGGAAAAATGAACTGTAAATCACTAATTTGGTATTTGGTCAAATTTCCAAGTTAAATAATAGTCTAAATTAAATTAGTCTCATTTAGAATTTAATTCGTGTATATTCGTGTAATATAATTGTACTAGTAAGTAGTTATACTGAGGCATAAATTATGTTCTCTACGAAAATATATATTGTATATTCAGGGATGCTTTGTTTCCAATGTTATAGAAAATAAATATATGGCTCTGGCCTTCACATGTCATATCGTGGATCATTCAGCCAAAAGTCCTTTCGTTTGTTACATCATTAGATAAACATTAATACAGTTCAAAATCTAGTTGTTTTAACTTTGGTAAAAAAAGATATCGTTCCCTTTATGTAAAAAAAAAAGTGTTATTTAATGTTCGAGTGTTTTATTAACTTTAATTAGAATATTTAACATTATCCATTGATTCAGATATACATTGTGGCTTTATAAAACATAAACAAACACGAAATAAAATACGTTTGATAAAGGGAACGAAATGTATCTTGATAAAACATGTATCTTTTCACAGGAAGGTAGAGATCTATAAATCTTCATTTCACAACTGACAGGAACATAAAATATCTAGAATTACAGGTCTTAGTGAATTAGACTGGTGATCATAACGCATGGCCCTGGATCAATCATTGAACAAAAAAACACACATTTTCATACAAATAGTTGTTAGGCCTACCACTTACACATCAAGTAAATAGGTCATCTCATTTTAAAGCTGTCATTTTATCCTAGGCCCTTCAAACAAGTTACTATGGACGTTCCCCATATCTTTAAAAAGATAAACAAACATGGAGTTTTTTTGTATGTGCGCATAAGGCATTTCCATTTGAAACAACGATGACCGTCGAAATTTGGCATCAGCTAAGAATAAAATATGGTGTCCGTAGTATGAAGATATATTATGCACAATTCACTGTCATAAGTCTAACAATAAGAACGAAAACAACATAATGGGTGTTCGTTGCGCACCGGTCCTTTTACGCACTCGTTGCGCATGGATAGGGTAGCAGTACCGCTTGGAATTCAGGCTGGATTCTGCCCGTTTTTCCATAATATAAAGTGCAATTGTTGAGACAAACATTTCTAAAACATTAGTTGACATTAGTTGAAAATATGACTTACTTGGGTATCCGACGGCAGAGTGTAGTAGATCCATGCCCGGGCCAGACAGAGTTAACCCGTTCACGGCGTAATGAGGCTGCTTAATGTAGGACATCATGCCTGTGCCGGCTTTAAAACGCTCCCTCACCCTCTCTCTCTCTTACAATCAGGCCGGGGGCCGGGTCTTCTACTATTCTCCAGGGGGTGTCTCTCTCTCTCTCTCTCTCTCTCTCTCTCTCTCTCTCTCTCTCTCTCTCTCTCTCTCTCTCTCTCTCTCTCGCTCTCTCTATGTCCCGCCCTCTCTCTCTTTCTCTCAGTCACTTGTTTTTCTTTATATCTGTCGATCTGATTTTTGTTTTGTTTTCCTCTTTTGTTGCTGACCCTGTCGCAGTATGTTGCCAACTTTTGAGGCTACAGTAGCACCTGTGCTCGTCGGTAAAGAGTGCAGGTGCAGGGCACCGGTAAAGAGTGCAGGTGCAGGGCGCCGGTACTCCTTGTTCTGCTGCCTTCACACCTGTTGATCAAGCTGTTTCAAGGCACAGCTATTCAATAGGTATTGTGGTGCCGGTGTATTGTTTTCAATTTCACTTACAAAGTAACCTGAAAGCAATAATTAAACACACTAACCAATGGTATGATCACAGTTTTAAGTGTGATAAACCTTTCGATCCACGTGCGCTTTCGAAGTGCTCATCGGCGTCAAGAAGTGACTGTATGCTTCCTTATTCTTCCCTTGTCAGATCTAGCGTTCCCTGGACTGAGCTCGAGCCTGTTGAAGTCTGTTGAAGCAAAGAGGATCAAGTCGTCCCTCCGGTGAGTGGCGATAAGCTTGGGTGAGAACGCGGAACTGAGCAAACCAAGAAAGAAGTTGGCTAATTAGAGTGAAGTTCTTGCGCGGAGTAGACTCTGACCCCTCCCTCTCTCTCTCTCTCTCCCTCTCTCTCTCTCCCTGTCCTGACACACGCAGGCTTTGCACTTTGTTGGATTTGATTCTGTCTTTCTTTTCTCCGCACACCATGCACATTCATCCAGTCAAATGAAACAACAGTTTGATATGTGTAGGCTCAAGAACAACAGGTGGACACAAAGCATATTGAACACCGGCGAGACAAACTGATTTACGCTGTTATTTTTCGAATCTCCTCTGTCCACATTCGAGTTAAAAGAGGAAACATTGGTATAACAATTTTGAATAAAAACGTACAGTAACTTCATAGCCTACCAATCCACTTAACCAAAAAAATGGAATGTTACACTCATTCATGAAAGTTAAATTGTACAATTAAATAGATGTGCCACTCATAATTTCTGAGTAGCCAATAGGTTTTGTGTGTTATGAGAGTCCGTTTTGAATTGTTAAAGAAAAAAAGACAAGCTAGAAACACTGTTCAAGTCATTTTCCTGGAGACGAAGAGGACCTTTAGGAGTTGAACAGCAGTGCTGCACTGTCAGGGAAAGCTTGATAGCTATCAGAAGAGTACATCCGTATCGAATCTCTTGTCTTGTTTGGAGAGAGCAGATTTAATACATTTTACACCGCTCTTAAAATACAGAAATAATTGGGCGATGTAGTCTGAGTGAGGAAGTTCAAGGGATAGAAGGGAATGGGGGTGGGGTGGGTGTACAAGCAGGATTAAAACTACACAAAGGCCGCGTTGTTCTCTACTAAAACCCCTACTGATCCCCAACATACTCCCTCTTCTATATTCATCTTTCTGTAGTAATAATAATAACAATATTAATAGTTATAATTATGATAATAATAATAATACTTAGAATTATGATAATAATAATAATGGTATGATGTTATCTGTTATAATATTATAATTAACAGGGATAACAGTGCATCTTATTATTGTATATCAAAATAGTAACATGATAACAACTGTATGGTCATAATTGTAAGTTAAAGCTATTCTTTTTTATTGTCTCTTGGGGCATTTCATTCCAAATAAGTGGATGAGTTATTATAGACAAACTTTGCAGAAGTCTATTTAAATTGTACTCGTTAGCCCATGTCCCTCTGCGCTTTTAATTATAAATATATGGTTTGATAGATAGTATCGTCTGTTATGGTGTAAAACAATGTTAGGGGCAGCATTAAGATTGGCTAAAACATTATAATAAAGCGCAATGCCACGTGTTGTTTAGTTGGGACTGAGAACATTGCGTTGCTGTGGGTTACAATATCCAGTGTTTTCACTCGTTGCCGAAATCTAGCCAGGAGATCCGAATGGCCTGTCGAAAGTTCTGCTGGTGCATTTCTTTAAATGCGACGAGTTGTTGTCCATCCTGCGATTGTTGGCCTGTGCCTCATCCTATCCCTGTGGCCAGACAATTTCACAGTGTCCAAAGCCGATTCTCTGCTCTGGTTAATTGAATCGGATTTCTTATAGTTTAAAATCCACACAGACCCATGTACTGCCGAAACTGTATAAGGGGTTTATCTGAATCTGTAAAGCCACGGCGGAGATATAAAGAGAGAGAGACTATACCCGCATGTTGAACATTTTAAATCTCAAATAAACGTCTTTACCTGCGGCATCTGCCGGTGCGCACAGCGTGAGTATGTGTGTTGTGTTAACCGTCCAATTTGGAATATGTGTTTCAAGAGGCCACATCACCTGCTCAACTAGGCTATCAGGTATGGTTTTGGTCTTTTGATTTTTATATAGATAAGGTCGAAAGCTGGCGATCGAAATAGCCTATTATTTGTAAATATGACAAGAAGCGCAACAGTCGATGGGTCAAGACTTCAAAACTACGTGTTACGTACTTTCTGAGAAGCAAAACCAAGAGCGCGTGTCAGAGTAGGCCTACACGCGCACTCAGACATGCACCTGTTCGTTTGCCTGTCTAGTTCTCGCTCTCTTACCATTCCTTCAGTACAATTTTAGTAGGCCTATATGCTTTTATGCGTTGGGAGAAACAATTAACATTTACAAAACCTTTTAAAATATAGCATTTCACATAAATTATGTACGTTTTTCCACGCATTTCCTGATTGTATATTCTTTAACCATGATCAAACCATTAGCCTATCCAAAGACAACCAAATTATATCCATAAAAATGATTGACTTTTGGTTAGGTATATTTCCATGCCCAACATTGAAAAATGCAAACTTTAACAACATATTCATGTACACAGAACGCTACGCTTCCTGTTTTCAGAAATATTATTTTTTTGCTTTATGCTTTTGTTGCATAAAATGCAAATTTTAGCCATTTGGTTTATCGAATTTATTCGATAAAACAGAAAGACACGCTCGTTAATGGTGTTTGTGTTTGACCTACACTAGCCTATTTCATTCTTTTGTGTACTAAAATTGTGTTTAAAACGGAGGACATTCTAAATACCAAACAAATATAGCCTACAAATTGTTCATGACGAACCACTGCATTTTGAGACATTTGGTAGTAGACAATCATTATTATATTTCTAGTATTCCAGAAAATTGTAAACCGGCAACAATTTAATTTCTGAAAGTATTGCTGTTAAATAACTTATTATTGCTGTTGTTCTTTTGTGCTGTTAATAACAACCATAATAATTGTTGTGGATGGATGTTTAAATAGGTGTTTGTCTTGGAAATTTACTGGACAGTGCAATTACTATTACTAAGGTTGCACTAGGACCCAGGGCAGATACAAATTCAGGACACAACCACCACATAAGAGGCTTACTATATCTAAGCTACACACACACACACACACACACACACACACACACCACTTAGAAACATCATATTTTTTAAATGGGTACGCAATTGGTCTCAGAGGCATACATAACAACTGCGGTATTTTGATTTAATGTTCATCTTCTCTAAACTATTTTATTCCCCATTTGACCCCGACTTCTCTCCAGCTTTGTCAGAAGACTGCAGCCATATGTTGCATGATTGCTCTTGTCCAATTTCATTACCAAAGATGCACGCTCTTTCACTGTACAATTTGTCCAAAACATGCACTCTGTTTGCTGTCTGACTACAAAGACAAGGGGTAAAGTGCAAACACGTTACTTTCCAAAACAATACACATTACAGTAAACAATGTCTAAATGTGCAACAAAAAAATGATTTGCACCAGACATGTAGTAATGCACCAGACACGTAGTAATGCACCAGACACGTAGTAATGCACCAGACACGTAGTAATGCACCAGACACGTAGTAATGCACCAGACACGTAGTAATGCATCAGACACGTAGTAATGCACCAGACATGTAGTAATGCACCAGACACGTAGTAATGCACCAGACACGTAGTAATGCACCAGACACGTAGTAATGCACCAGACATGTAGTAATGCATCAGACACGTAGTAATGCACCAGACATGTAGTAATGCACCAGACATGTAGTAATGCACCAGACACGTAGTAATGCACCAGACACGTAGTAATGCATCAGACACGTAGTAATGCACCAGACATGTAGTAATGCACCAGACACGTAGTAATGCACCAGACACATAGTAATGCACCAGACACGTAGTAATGCACCAGACATGTAGTAATGCACCAGACACATAGTAATGCACCAAACGCGTAGTAATGCACCAAACACGTAGTAATGCACCAGACACGTAGTAATGCACCAAACACGTAGTAATGTACCAGACATGTAGTAATGCACCAGACACGTAGTAATGCACCAGACATGTAGTAATGCACCAGACTCGTAGTAATGCACCAGACACGTAGTAATGCACCAGACACGTAGTAATGCACCAGACATGTAGTAATGCACCAGACACGTAGTAATGCACCAAACGCGTAGTAATGCACCAAACACGTAGTAATGCACCAGACACGTAGTAATGCACCAAACACGTAGTAATGCACCAGACATGTAGTAATGCACCAGACACGTAGTAATGCACCAGACATGTAGTAATGCACCAGACACATAGTAATGCACCAAACGCGTAGTAATGCACCAAACACGTAGTAATGCACCAGACACGTAGTAATGCACCAAACACGTAGTAATGTACCAGACATGTAGTAATGCACCAGACACGTAGTAATGCACCAGACATGTAGTAATGCACCAGACTCGTAGTAATGCACCAGACACGTAGTAATGCACCAGACACGTAGTAATGCACCAGACATGTAGTAATGCACCAGACACGTAGTAATGCACCAAACGCGTAGTAATGCACCAAACACGTAGTAATGCACCAGACACGTAGTAATGCACCAAACACGTAGTAATGCACCAGACATGTAGTAATGCACCAGACACGTAGTAATGCACCAGACACGTAGTAATGCACCAGACACGTAGTAATGCACCAGACACGTAGTAATGCACCAGACATGTAGTAATGCACCAGACACGTAGTAATGCACCAGACACGTAGTAATGCACCAGACACGTAGTAATGCACCAGACATGTAGTAATGCATCAGACACGTAGTAATGCACCAGACATGTAGTAATGCACCAGACATGTAGTAATGCACCAGACACGTAGTAATGCATCAGACACGTAGTAATGCACCAGACATGTAGTAATGCACCAGACGCGTAGTAATGCCCCAAACGCGTAGTAATGCACCAAACACGTAGTAATGCACCAGACATGTAGTAATGCACCAGACATGTAGTAATGCACCAGACACGTAGTAATGCACCAGACATGTAGTAATGCACCAGACACGTAGTAATGCCCCAAACGCGTAGTAATGCACCAAACACGTAGTAATGCACCAGACACGTAGTAATGCACCAGACACGTAGTAATGCACCAAACACGTAGTAATGCACCAGACATGTAGTAATGCACCAGACATGTAGTAATGCACCAGACACGTAGTAATGCACCAGACACGTAGTAATCGGCCTATTCGTGTATTGATGTATTTACTAGGGTCAAACATTAGTTTGTGGAGCCAGTCTCCCCTCTTGGTGTCTTCTGTTGTAAAACAAGCAGAGGGCTGTGGATATTCAGGGACCCACTGAAAAAACTGTCATGAATGTAAGGATGTGATTTATTAGTGAGGGATATTCATGTCTATTTAACATCAAGGCCATGTTAAGACAATGTAACCTTAGTTGGTTGCGTACACAATTTGAGTGTATTTATGGGAGTGTGTGATACCTTGGATGGACAGGGCCTATGGTCATGGCTGACAGTGCTATGGCTCTCAGGGAATGTATGTGTGTGTGTGTGTGTGTGTGTGTGCGTGTGCGTGTGCGTGTGTGCGTGTGCGTGTGTGTGTGTGTGTGTGCGTGTGTGTGTGTGTGAGAGAGAGATAGAGAGAGAGAGATTGTGTAAGCACAGAAAAGAGGAGATTACCCACTGATCACCACAGAGTTTAAGAGGTCACCGATATAGAGCGTTGGTGATGGGTTGCATCAAGCATGGGCCAAAAAAGACAAACCAAAACACAACAACCCCCTCCTCCAAAACCCCTGAAACCCCACCAGTGTTACTGTGCAGCTGCTAGAGCCCTGACTTCATGGAATTTGTTCGATACACACAGTGGGACACCAACACGCTCACACACACACACGCACAGAGTTCAGCCGATTTATCATAATATGCTTTATCTGAAAAGTAAGTATCTTACCTCGGGATAAAGGGAGGATAGTGGGGCTTGTAGTCAGATTGGCAGAGGAAGGGAGAGGATGGAGGGAGCGAGTCGGCTGGTCCAAAGGGAGGACATGAAGGACCTGTTTGGAACGGATTATGACTGATAAGATACAGGGACCCATACGCCGACACAATGGGGAAGTGTTGTACCCGGGAACCTAGGTCTCTACGGCACTGGGAGATATGATTGACAGATGGACCTGGAGGGACCATCGTCGTACATAGATGAAGGGATGGATGGATGAACAGGTCACCCCCGAGGAGGAGGGTAGGGTGTTTGGACCCCACTGGGGGCCTTTTCTATAGTTGGAAGGAAAAAGAATGGTGGGATTCCTGATGAAGGAGTGTAGAGAACGAGAGGAAGTAGAGAGAGAGGAAGGGAGGGGCATAGTGGGAGGGGCGTGGGGTAGGACCTGTCCACAGAGACATTATAAGGGGCATAGCTAAAAGCTTTTTACAGGTGTGTGTTTGGCCAACAAAGACGTTTAGAGTGGTTTGAACCCTTTTGTTGTGCTATGTTTACATTTGGATTCAAATAGGTTTCTGTATGTGTCTTGCGTGATTGTTTTTTTGTATGTGATTGTCCTTATGTGTAAATCTTGAAAGCACTGGCATTTCCATTGAATTGTAAAGGGTTAATAGTGAAGGGTTAACATCCATGTCAGTGGTTGTCGTGGTATCAAGGTCAGGCTGTGTCAATACTTAAATTAAACTGATGTAGGGATTACGCTGTGTAACTAAGCCAGGCAGTGACAGTAGTGGGTTTTTGTGCACAGATACACTTGACTGTACGATACATTAGGAACGCCTTCCTAATATTGAGTTGCACCCTTTTTGCCCTCAGAACAGCATCAATTTGTCAGGGAATGGACTCTACAAGGTGTCGAAATCGTTCCACAGGGATACTGGCCCATGTTAGACTCTGATGCTTCCCACAGTTGTGTCAAATTGTCTGGATGTCCTTTGGGTGGTGAACCACTCTAGATACACAATGGAAACTGCTGAGAGTGAAAAACCCAGCAGTGTTGAATCTTTTGTCTTGCTCATTCACCTGAATGGCACATACACGACCCCAGTCTCAATTGTCTCTAGGCTTAATTCAAAATCTTTCTTTAACCTGTTTCCTCCCCTTCATCTACACTGATTGAAGTGGATTTAACAGGTGACATCAATAAGGGATCATAGCGTTTACCTGGATTCACCTGGTCAGTCTATGTCATGGAAAGAGCAGGTGTTCTTAATGTTTTGTCCACTCAGTATATATCATTGCTTTATATTTACATTAGTAGTTCCTGCTTTATGTTACATACATTGTTTTACGTTTGTTTTATGTAAATTAGAGTTCATGGATCCTATGATATGGTAGCATAGCACTTCTCATTATGAACCTGTATTAAAGGAGCAATCTGGGATTCAAACAACAAATCAAAAAATGGATGTACCGATCCCAGATTGCCCCTTCTAATCACAGGCCATTCAGTCTGGGTACATTTGTTAGGATAGGGTTCCTACTACAGTGTATGCCCATGTGGCAGGTTAAATGTTTACAATGTAGTACACCTTGTATAGGGTTTCTTATAGGACGGATGGGTATGGTATGTAAAGTCTAGGCCCAGACACCTTTGAATTACTATCTCGATAAACTATTGCTTCTTTATGAACATATTGGGCTTCTCATTATACAGTACAGGTCTGGTGCTGCTCACCAAGATATTTACTCTTCTAAATCTGCCCTTTGGTTATGCTTCTAATCAGTCCTGCAAAACTCTGAGCATGTCTGCTATGCTGTATATCAATACGACACATGCTGGGAAAAAGGTGATGAAGTAATGCTTTCAAAGTTTTCATGTTTGCATGCCTTCATGGCTAGATTATGTTCTCTTTATATTTTTGCAAGGGTTTTGTTGTTGATTGTATTATCAATATTCCTGGCTTATTAAAGTTAGTATTGTAGTGATATTGGACATTGAAGGAATGCAATATGTCATATAGTGTTGCAGTGTTAATACACTGTCCTCAGCCAGGATTTGTGGCTCAGTCGATGTCTATTGAATCTCAGTGTGTGTGCAACAATACTCACAGTCTGGGTCCTGTCTTAATCAATGACACTACTCTGTAAAACACACACACACACACTAACGGCGTGTGCTGCTGACTGCGTCTGACGGCGTACGGGGAGATTCCTAATCCTGTGCAGACGGCAGCAGGTGGGGTCTGGGACTCGGTGTGTCAGCAGAGCAGGCAGCAGTTTAACTGTGCTAATGGCTGGCGTTTAGAGTAGACACCCTGTCTTGCCCTGGACCACACTGTCCTGTCTGGGGATTACATAGGTTAACACTTGATATGCTGCTTATTGCTTCAACGTACACTGGGTCTTCACTCCGGCATATAGTCCCTGTTTCAAATGACCTTTTCAATGATCTTTTGATAAAATCCACTACATTTCAACCTATGCTGCTATGTCACATAGCATAGGTGTACTTATTAGTATGAATACTTTTATCATATATGCATAATTTGTCAAATTACTTTGTGACATTCCCCCTGAATATCTAATAATTTGCACCAGTTTTTTTTCCCCCATTTCAAGAAATAAGAGCTGCAAAGTTTACCAAGTCTGTCTCCCATTTCATTTCATCCCTCCTTGGAGTAGGGGACAATATGTATTTGTATTTGTACTGTACATCTATTTAGAGAGGGCATTATGTGGTGGACAGGACTAGAGTTAACATCTCTGCAGTAAGACAGGCATAATATAAGAGAAGCATAACATAAAGTGTGTGAAAATGGCTGGGGGTGGCCCAGAGGGGTGTCATGCCTCCGGTCCTTAAATTGGAGAATTTTGCATTTTTCAAACACCTGAAACAGCTTTTTCCTGCAATCTAGAACCATAATCATGATTTTTAATTAGCTATCTATATCCTCCTGACTCGTGGTTCTTTTTTTAAAGAAACAAACTATGCTTCTCTGCATCTCTGCTAAAATCTGGGTACAATATTCAGTACATTTAGTTATTGCTTGCTTTTCTAAAGTCTACCAACCTTGCCAGCAGGCCTGCCAGCTAAGCTAGTTAGACAAGCTAGCGACTATTTATTGCCTGAAATGGCTTCTTGGTAGCTAGTTATGAGGTTGGGAGATTGGGTCTAGGCTAGCTAAACCCAACTTGATAAAAATTGCTAGGTGGCTAGCTAGCAGTATTACAGAGAAACATTAACTAAAATAAAGCAAAAAATATATATGTGCACTACCGGTCAAAAGTTTTATAACACCTACTCATTCAAGGGTTTTTGTTTAGTTTTACTATTTTCTACATTGTAGAATAATAGTGAAGACATCAACACTATGAAATAACACATATGGAATCATGTAGTAACCAAAAAAGTGTTAAACAAATCAAAATATATTTTATATTTGAGATTCTTCAAATAGCCACCCTTTGCCTTGATGACAGCTTTGCACACTCTTGGCATTCTCTCAACCAGCTTCACCTGGAATGCTATTCCAACAGTCTTGAATGAGTTCCCACATATAATGAGCACTTGTTGGCTGCTTTTCCTTCACCATTTCAATATGGTTGAGGTCGGGAGATTGTGGAGGCCAGGTAATCTGATGCAGCACTCCATCAATCTCCTTCTTGGTAAAATAGCCCTTACACAGCCTGGAGGTGTGTTGGGTCATTGTCTTGTTGAAAAACAAATGATAGTCCCACTAAGCCAAAACCAGATAGGGTGGCATATCGCTGCAGAATTCTGTGGTAGCCATGCTGATTAAGAGTGCCTTGAGTTCTGAATAAATCACAGACAGTGTCACCAAGAAAACACCCCCACAGCATAACACTTCCTCCTCCACACTTTACGGTGGGAAATACACATGCAGAGATCATCCGTTCACCCACACCGCGTCTCATAAAGACACGGTTGGAACCAAAAATCTTCAATTTCGACTCCAGACCAAAGGACAAATTTCCACCGGTATAAGGTCCATCGCTCGTGTTTCTTGGCCCAAGCAAGTCTCTTCTTCTTATTGGTGTCCTTTAGTAGTGGTTTCTTTGCAGCAATTCCACCCTGAAGGCCTGATTCACACAGTCTCCTCTGAACAGTTGATGTTGAGATGTGTCTGTTACTTGAACTCTGTGAAGCATTTAGTTGGGCTGCAATTTCTGAGGCTGGTAACTCTAATGAACTTATCCTCTGCAGCAGAGGTAACTCTGGGTCTTCAATTCCTGTGGTGGTCCTCATGAGAGCCAGTTTAATCACAGCGCTTGATGGTTTTTGTAACTGCACTTGAAGAAACTTTCAAAGTTCTTAAAATTTTCCATATTGACTGACCTTCATGTCTTAAAGTAATGATTGACTGTCGTTTCTCTTTGCTAATTTGATATGTTCTTGCCATAATATGGACTTGGTCTTTTACCAAATAGGGCTATCTTCTGTATAACCCCCTTACCTTGTCACAACACAACTGATTGGCTCAAACGCATTAAGAAGGAAAGAAATTCCAAAAAATTACTTTTAAGATGGCACACCTGTTAATTAAAATGGATTCCAGGTGACTGCCTCATGAAGCTGGTTGAGAGAATGCCTAGAGTGTGCAAAGCTGTCATCAAGGCAAAGGGTGGCTATTTGAAGAATCTCAAATCTCAAATATATTTTGATTTGTTTACCACTTTTTTGATTACTACATGATTCCATATGTGTTATTTCATAGTTTTAATGGCTTCACTATTATTCTACGATGTAGAAAATACACATATCAGCTTTATCGTTTGTGCTGGGGCACATTGGCAGTGTATGTGTGTGTGGGGGTGTGCTGTGTGGGGGTTGAGTGGGGTAAGGGGGGTACACAGTGGCTTGGGGACCCTCCCCGGCCCATATGGCAGCAGACAGCAGTAGTAATCAAGGAAGTGGAGCAACAGGCCTGAGCCCTTATAATCCCTAGCCACACTCTGACACGTGCCATGCTAACGCATACACCACCCGGCACACAAACACACTTGGATGCATGCACACGCACAAACGCATGCACACACACACACACGCAAAGATGCACATCATGTACACACATACATACAGTGCTTTCAGAAAGTATTCAGACCCCTTGACCTTTTCCACATTTTGTTACGTTCCAGCTTTATTCTAAAATGTATTAAATAATTTCCCCCCTCATCAATCTACACACTACCCCATAATGACAAAGCAAAAAAATAATAATATCACATTTACATAAGAATTCAGACCCTTTACTCAGTACTTTGTTGAAGCACCTTTGGCAGTGATTACAGCATCGCGTCTTCTTGGGTATGACGCTACAAGCTTGGCACACCTGTATTTGGGGAGATTCTCACATTATTCTCTGCAGATCCTCTCAAGCTCTGTCAGGGTGGATGGGGCGTGTCGCTGCACGGCTATTTTCAGGTCTCTCCAGAGATGTTCGATCGGGTTCAAGTCCGGGCTCTGGCTGGGCCACTCAAGGACATTCAGAGACTTGTACCAAAGCCACTCCTGCGTTGTCTTGGCTGTGTGCTTAGGGTCGTTGTCCTGTTGGAAGGTGAACCTTCGCCCCAGTCTGAGGTCCTGAGCACTCTGGAGCAGGTTTTCATCAAGGATCTCTCTGTACTTTGCTCCATTCATCTTTTCCTCGATCCTGACTAGTCTCCCAATCCCTGCCGCTGAAAAACATCCCCACAGCATGATGATGCCACCACCATGCTTCACCATAGGAATGGTGCCAGGTTACCTCCAGACGTGACACTTGGCATTCAGGCCAAAGAGTTCAATCTTGCTTTCATCAGACCAGAGAATCTTGTTTCTCATGGTCTGAGAGTCATTAGGTGCCTTTTGGCATACTCAAAGAGGGCTTTCGTGTGCCTTTTACTGAGGAGTGGCTTCCGTCTGTCCACTCTACCATAAACGCCTGATTGGTGGAGTGCTGCAGAGATGGTTGACCTTCTGGAAGGTTCTCCCATCTCCACAGAGGTACTCTGGAGCTCTGTCAGAGTGACCATCGGTTTTTGGTCATCTCCCTGACCAAGGCCCGTCTTCCCCGATTGCTTAGTTTGGCCGGGCGGCCAGCTCTCGGAAGAGTCTTGGTGGTTCCAAACGTCTTCCATTTAAGAATGATGGAGACCACTGTATTCTTGGGGATCTTCAATGCTGCAGACATTTTTTGATACCCTTCCCTAGATCTGTGCCTCGACACAATCCTTTTTCTCTGAGCTCTACGGACAATTCCTTCAACCTCATTTGAATGTATGACAGGTGGACTCCAATCAAGTTGTAGAAACATCTCAAGGATGATCAATGGAAACAGGATGCACCTGAGCTCAATTTCGAGTCTCATAGCAAAAGGTCTGAATACTTATATAAATAAGGTATTTCTGTTTTTATTTATATTTTTAATACATTTGCAAAAATGTCTGAAAACCTGTTTTCACTTTGTCATTATGAGGTATTGTGTGTTGATTGCTGAGGATTTTTTTTATTTAATCCATTTTAGAATAAAGCTGTAACGTAACAAAATGTGGAAAAAGTCAAGGGGTCTGAATACTTTACCTATGCACTGTACGTAAATATACAGATGCACACAAAGAAGAGATGAGCGCCACACCATTGACACACAAAACATCTAAAAACACATATTCACAAAATACTATTTTCTTACATTTTAGTAGACACTCTTATCCAGAGTGACTTACAGGAGCAATTAGGGTTAAGTGCCTTGGTCAAGGAAACATCAATAGTTTTTCCCCCTTAATGAGCTCAGGGATTCGAACCAGCAACCTTTCCTTTGCTGGCCCAACACTCTAAGCTGCTAGGCTACTTGTCATCCTTCAGTGACACAACACTCATGCTGTTTTCCAACTGCATACTACAATGCTTGCCTTACCTACACAGGTACTAGAGTACACACAACAAGCACAACAAGCACAATAAACATTGGCGCACACATTACTGCTTGTTTATTGGTAGCAAAAGCATCAGCTACTCTTCCTTGGGTCCACAAAAAACACAAAACATGACAAGTAACAGAACAATGGTTCGCTGATAGACAAGGACAGTCACACAAATTTCAAATACAATGATATACAAACAACACACCTAAAACATGATGCACGAACCAAGGGTGTCATGCATGCGCCTTGTGAAACGCTGTCACACACACTTATAGACGTGCAGGAACTTCCACAGCATAGCTGTCTCACTGTATATTGTAAATACACACATCTACCCTAATTTAGCGCACAAATAAATCACAGTATTATAGGGCCACATTTGCACACACATTTACATACCTTTAACACACATTTTCAGTTTACCACAAAAACACCTTGTTAACCCACCAAACCTGACATTGCACACACACGGACACACACACACTCAGACAGACACACACAAACCCCTTTGCGGTGACGCACAAGTACACACTCTCACAATGGTCCTCTTATTGTTAATTGGCTGTTTAATCCTGTGGAATGTCTCTAATTAGTACACTCTGGCGGGTGAGGATCTGACTCAATCTGCTGCGTTACAATAGACTGGCTGTAATGGGGATCTCAGACCACACTCTCTCAAGCACACGGTCAAACAAACTCCCATGCCCCAACACTCACAAACACACAACACACACTCATACACACACACACACACACACTCATACACACACACGCACACACTCATACACACACATACGCACACGCACACGCACACACACACACATACACACACACACACGTAGCAGAATCTGTAGACTGTTACAGTCACACACTGTCACCTCATCACAAGCAAAGCCATTGATACTCATGATTTTATTTTCCAATCAGGTTTCCATGACGAGGTCAGTTTGGGGTGTCAGTGACAATAATACTATGCATTTATATTGATGAGCAAATAGAGCATCTAGGACTCAGTTGATTCCTTGGCATTTGAAGAAAAATCTAATGCATATGATAAATGACAAACAGATCATCATTAGCTACAGTACACCATTCAATAGTACACACACTCTCTGTGTCTCAGTCCCTCAGATGTACATCAGAAGCCATTATCTGGCAACAAGTCATGTTATTGGATGTCTTGCTAACTGTTGGCAAACAGGACTGTAAACCTTGAGCTCACTTTACTGAATCTCCATGGTAGACCTAAGCCCAGCCCGGTAATAGAGTCACAAGTTGTGTTTGTCATCACTAGACTAGGCCTCAGTGCATGAGCAATGAACCAGTTACTGTTTGCTAGATTTTGCTGTGTACTCCGCAGCGTCCTTTCTATCCCACTAAGGTCAGGCGTTTCTGCGCCTGCAACGGGGTGTGAACAGTAAAAAAACAGCTCTAGATTATGGCTGGGTTCCATTCAGCCTGACTCTGATAAAACATTTCCTGATGAGGATAACAGCACCACCAAAGAAGATCGAGCGAATGATGCCTTCCAGAGCCAAGTCTGTTCACTGGTTAAAGTGCAAGACTGTGGGCATGCTGGAAGCAGACAGTCAGCACTGGGCCTAGTGACAGGTGTCATGCTGAGTAGAACGTGTGTAAGTCTGTACAGTGACAAAGAGGTGGCTGTACCAGGAGCTGAAGGACCAGAGTAGGAGTGAGGTGAAATATAGATACACAGGTTAAATGATGCAGATGAGTAGTAGAGAGGAATATTGATAGGAAGGAATGAGACAGAAAAGGAGGGAGAAGAGGTCAGACAAGGGGGGGGGGGGGGGGGGGGTTGAAGGAAGACCAGGCAGGGCAGCATCACTGCTGACACACTGCTGCGGTCCAAATCCCAGCTTAGCGTGTCTAAAACAGGCCCGGCAAATAAGGCTGCGAGGCCCCTAATGCTGAGACTGCTGTCACCCCCAATCACTCACACATGCTTAATCCCCACGCCGTGACCCAACACAGACACACACACAGCCGCCCGCCCACAGCCACCACACACCAACACCGGGCGGCCCATTGGCCTTGGCTCCAGGCGGGTGGCCGGTCCCAGCACTGGGTGACACGAGCTGCAGGGTCAACCTTCTGTGCCAGGGGGAGGGGAGAGATGCAAGGGGGGGATGGGGGGGTACAAGAGCCAGCTGGATAGAGTTGGGGTGAGTTTCAGTAGTGTTTAACATAGTAGTGATGCTATAAGATGGTTTATGAGAATGTATGATGCACAGAGAGAGGGAGTGAAGGCATTTAAAGAGACCAGGATGCACATCATTAAATAACCATTTTCTCCCACAACACAGATATTCTGGTTCTATTGTCCTTGTCACATCGCATGATAAGCATTTGTTTTCTTGTTTATTCTGCAGGTGCTATGTCAACAATAGATCTTCTGTGCTCTGAGAATGCATTTGAGAGTCAGACATCCTCATGTTGCTGATGTCGATCTCTTTTGTGTCTCCCTGTAGGTCCTGTCACTGTGTCTACCAACTCCGCACCCCTGAATAGCCCAGAGAGCCACAAGCCCTGGCAGTGAACCAAAGTGCTCCAGTGAATACGGAGAGAGGGCCTGGATGGGAGGGCTGCAGGGGTTTCTCATGGTCTCACTTAGAAGGAACTGTTTCTTAGAATGAATTGTCAAAGCTTCTTTCAGTAGTGTTGATCCTAATTTAACTGTCTGCAAACAAGCAAACAGATAAAGAATCAGATTAAGTGGATAACACCATTTGGATTTATCAACATGAAGCTGAAACCCAGCGATACTCAGGTTCCGTTTCATATACTGTACTGAACAAAAATATAAACGCAACATGCAACAATTTCCACGATTTTTTACTGAGTTACAGTTCATATAATGAAATCAGTCAATTTAAATGAATACAGATACCCAGTCGGCAATACAGATACCTTTTTAAAAAAGGTTGGGGCGTGGATCAGAAAACCAGTCAGTATCTGGTGTGACCACCATTTGGCTCATGCAGCGCGACACATCTCCTTCGTATAGAGTTGATCAGGCTGTTGATTGTGGCCTGTGGAATGTTGTCCCACTCCTCTTCAATGGCTGTGTGAAGTTGCTGGATATTGGCAGGCAGTGGAATACGCTGTCGTACACATCAATCCAGAGCATCCCAAACATTCTCAGTGGGTGACATGTCTGGTGAGTATACAAGCCATGGGAAAACTGGGATATTATCAGCAGACAGGAATTGTCTACAGATCCTTGCGACGTGGGGCCGTGCATTATGATGCTGAAACATGAGGTGATGGCGGCGGATGAATGGCATGACAATGGGCCTCAGGATCTCGTCATGGTATCTCTGTGCATTCAGGTTGCCATCGATAAAATGCAATTGTGTTCGTTGTCCGTAGCTTATGCCTGCCCATACTATAACCCCCTCGCCACCATGGGGCACTCTGTTCACAATGTTGACATCAGCAAACCGCTCGCCCACACACAACGCCATACAAGCTGTCTGCCATCTGTCCGGTACAATTGAAACCGGGATTAATTAGTGAAGAGCACACTTCTCCAGCGTGTCAGTTGCCATCGAAGGTGAGCATTTCCCCACTGAAGTCTATTACAACGCCGAAATGCAGTCACGTTAAGACCCTGGTGAGGATGATGAGCACGCAGATAAGCTTCCCTGAGACGGTTTCTGACAGTTTGTGCAGAAATTATTTGGTTGTGCAAGCCCACAGTTTCATCAGCTGTCCGGGTGGCTGGTCTCAGATAATCCTGCAGGTGAAAGGGGGTACCTAGTCAGTTGTACAACTGAATGCATTCAACTGAAATGTGTCTTCCACATTTAACCCAAACCCTCTGAATCAGAGAGGTGCAGGGGGCTGCCTTAATTGACCTCCACGTCTTCAGCGCCCTGGGAATAGTGGGTTAACTGCCATGCTCAGGGGCAGAACAACATATTTTTACCTTGTCAGCTTGGGGAATTGATCCAGCAACCTTTCGGTTAGTAGGACAACGCTCTAACTGCTAGGCTACCTGCCGAAGAAGCCAGATGTGGAGGTCCTGGGCTGGAGTGGTTACATGTGGTCTGTGGTTGTGAGGCTGGTTGGACATACTGACAAATTCTCTAAAATGATGTTGGAGGCGGCTTATGGTAGAAAAATTAACATTAAATTATCTGGCAACAGCTATGTTGGACATTCCTGCAGTCAGCATGCCAATTGCACGTGTTGTGTGATAAAACTGCACATTTTAGAGTGGCCTTTTATTGTTCCCCAGCACAAGATGCACTTGTGTAACGATAATGCTGTTTAATCAGCTTCTTGACATGCCACACCTGAATTATCCTGGCAAAGGAAAAATGCTCACTAACAGGGATGTAAACAAATTAATACGCCACATTTTTGAGAAATAAGCGTTTTGTGCATTTGGAACATTTCTGGGATCTTTTATTTCAGCTCATGAAACATGGGACCAAGACTTTAAATTATTTATATTTTTGTTCAGTGTATATAGTGAAAACAAATAACAGCACATCTATACAACTTTCTCTGATGTACTGTGTAGTTCAGTGGTACTATAGCTAAAGTCACATTACAGAGTTAAGGAAACACCAGTATTTTGTTCTGCTAATATACACCCTTAGAGAAAAAGGTGCATCTAGAACCTAAAACAGTTATTCGTCTGTCCCCATAGGAGAACCCTTTGAAGATCCCTTTTTGGTTCCAGGTAGAACCCTTTCCCCAGAGAGTTGTACATGGTACCCAAAAGAGTTCTACCTAGAACCAGAAAGAGTTCTACCTGGAACAAAAAGGGTTCTCCTATGGACGCAGCCAAAGAACCCTTTTGGAACCGTTTTTTCTATGAGTGTATGGAGAACAAAAAGGATATGTGGACAGAGATAAATGAATAGGAATTTACAAAATGTTACTGCTTTAGAATGTTTTATTTAGAATTATAGCAAGGGTCCAATGTTGTAATTCAATAAAATGAAATGACAAAAAATACAATCTGACTTTGGTGCAATGTCTGCAGGCTACATTGTGCTTTTGCCATTTACAGTTGACGACCTACATTTCTACAGTATTTCTTCCTTTAATAATCGTACCTAGCCTGATTTTATATTGCTCTCTCCTGTCTGTGTGTCTACTGTTGTGTGTTTATGCTGGTGTTAATCTGTATCGTAGCTATACGTACTGTATATATTTGAGTGTGCCTCTGTGTGTGTACAGATTGTCAGGTGTGTGGCAGTAATTGACAAGGACACTGATCCGGTGACTAGATTAGAAGGTCAGTGTGGGTGGAAACTAGGAATGAGGGACAGCTATTCCTGAACCGGAGAATATATAGACCCAGGCTTTTCTGTCCTGCTGCCCAACACACTCACCCACAAATTGATGTACACAATAGATTTTCACCCTCATTTACTTCAGGACAACAACCCTGTATGGCATTTCTAATCAGATGCTACTGTTTTATGTTGCAGGCAAAATTAGCAGATTTCCTTGCAGACTTGTTAAAATGAAGAGAAGTCTGCAAACTACACCTACAATATTAAAAGTAGCACCTGAGTAGAAATATGTATGTGTGCATAGGACATAACCTGAATTAAGGGGACATAGCCTAATTTAATTCGGCTACATCCCCTCAATTCCTAAGCACATATTTTGATTACCATAATAAACAGGTTTCTACTAGTTTTCTGAACATGTTAAGCAACATGGTGGAAAACTTCAGTCATACTTGTTCAGTGGGGAATTCTAAAAGTCAAGAAGATAAATTCGATCTTTTTGTTGATTTGTCCTGTCCACCCCTGTGAGAGATGTGCTATTCTGAGGCCCTTGCATGCTTGCAGCCTCAATCATGTATTTCCACTCTAACACCAGTTCACTTTTAGCAGTTCATTAGGGCAGACTTTCACATATTTTACAATAAAACAGGATAGAGCAAAACAAATATAAATTGGTGTGAATGTTGAAGAGATAGCAAGGGTCTCTGAGGCTGAGCCCAGTTTTTATGCTAGTAAAAGTAAAATTTATTTATCAATGTGATGACGGAACAAATAAACGGAGCACTTTTTGGACATTCTCTATAAGGATGTTCTCTCTCTGATCTGAAGACTTCACATAAAAACAGGGACACATAGAATGACACTGTGCTCTAGGCCTAACTTACCACAGCTGAGAACAGATATCTGATACAATGATGTTGATTGTTTCTGTAAGGTTTCAGTTGTATGTAGATAAAACAGTACAGCTCCAACGGTCTGAATATTGTTGAAGAGATACCTAAAAGAATGTTTAGTATAGGGCTCTACAGATACCCTCCATCCATGGACTTCTCTTCACTCAGAGTATGACTTGTCTAGTTGGCTCGTTGTTCAAATGTGGTACTTTACTGCCCTCTAGTGGTCGTTTTGTATCTCAAAAAATTATAAAGAGCACAATCCACGTTTTAAAAAAATATGTTTTTCCATTGCCTCAAAACATTGGACAAGACTACCAATTTGATATCACGAAATTCGGGAGATAAAGAGGTAAAAAAAAAAAGTATAATCACACACATGATACCCTATTTGGTCCAGTATTTGAAACAACATGAGATTGTTAATGCATTCAGAAGAACACCAGATTGTGATGGTCATAACAAACCTTATTCATAATGGTCAAAGGTGTGCTTTTCACAGCTCTGGCAATAACATCAAATATCTATGTTAGTAATTGATTGATAGTCAATGGACTAAACAAAACTGACAGAAGACAGGTGTGTGTGTGTGTAACATCCATTTATTACCACCTTATATGAGAAATCTGGAAATTACAAACATTGTTTTATTTCAACATCTTAACATTTCAAATTCAAATTAAGAAATAAAAATGATTTAAGTTAAAAGGGTGACACATCAACCTGAGAAACATTACACAAATGTAGAATCTGGAGCGAAGTGAAGGGGGAGGTCTAAATATCTGACCATCCCATTTATAGCTCCCATAACATTAACATACATGATCACTTTACCAATTACACAATTTTTGGTTTGCAAGAGAGCATTGACCACCAAGCTCCATTACCCTCACAACGAGGCCCCTCAGGAGTGATCACAAAGAATATCACTGGATTCACTATTTGTTTTCAAAAGCCTTAAAATGCTGTCTCCAATTATTTATCACTGAAACCAAATTTGAGAATTCAAAGACAAAGGGAAAACAGTGTCAATCAGGTAAAGGGGAAATTAAATAACAATGAACAATCAAGGATCCCCTTTGACAGCCAAAATAAGCTTACGTCGATGTTGTTTCCTGTACAAAATTTAATTAGAATCCCCCATCTCCATTTCATTCACAAATATTATTTCCACTATGAAAAATGTGCGTAAGCTAAAAAAATAATTGACAACCGGACCCATGTGGCTCAGTTGGTAGAGCACGGTGCTTGCAACACCAGGGTTGTGGGTTAATTTCCCACAGGGGACCAGTCAGGAGAAAGTATGGAAATGTATGCAATCACTACTGTTAGTCACTCTGGATAAGCGCATCTGCTCAATGACGTAAATGTAAATAACCATGATAGTGATGATCAATATTGTAAGAATAAACCATTGCTCCAGAGATTTTTTTGAATTGTATACAATTTGCTGTGCTGATCAGAATCTACACACTCACACACGGGGGGGTGGCTGGACTCCCATTCATGCGTTCCCATGAAAGACACCAGCTCAGTCTTTATTTCACTGGCAGAGTTGGGAAGGAGGAAGGGGACTAGGGCAGTTGTTGTAGCACCCTGCAGAGAATGAGGTACTCCCCTCTGCAGACAAAAACCTAACCCCATCCTCCTGTGACCACCACCCGTCTCAGATTCCCTGCGTTCTGTTTTATCTGATCTCTCCACACGGCATCATGACAATGGAACATCTGATTTGAAGGTGTGGTGGTGGGAGATCTGACCAGCAACAAGCAGGTACATGCACAAAAGAGTACCCATAATAGTCTGCTGCCGAGAGTACTAAGAAAACACCACTATACACGTTATTCTTGTCATAATCATTGTTTCTCTAATCACTACCAACATAAGAGGAGAGGGCAGGGAGGGGAGGGGGAAGATAGACTGGTGAGGGGAGGAGAGGTAAATTAGAGAGGCATTTAAGCGCGCTCCCCACGGATACGACGGGCCAGCTGGATGTCTTTGGGCATGATGGTGACACGCTTGGCATGGATAGCACACAGGTTGGTGTCCTCAAACAGACCAACCAGGTAAGCCTCGCTGGCCTCCTGCAGACAACAAAGAACAGGTTGGAAAAATGGCTCACGACAACACACTTAAAAATGTGTGGACAATATCAACCTATAAAATGCTATTTTGTGATACACTCAGGCACATGATCCAAGTATTCCTCTTCAGTGTGTGATAAAACAATCAACATAATGCAATTATTTTTCTTCTGCCTCAAACTTGAGTTATGTGGTTTATGACAGCAACCAACGGTGATGGTGTAGCACTGACCTGCAGGGCTCCAATGGCTGCACTCTGGAAACGCAGGTCAGTCTTGAAGTCCTGAGCGATTTCTCTCACCAAGCGCTGGAAGGGCAGCTTGCGGATCAGCAGCTCAGTGGACTTCTGGTAACGACGGATCTCACGCAGGGCCACCGTACCAGGCCTGGAGGGAAACACAGTTAGAAGAATCCCATGACTAACACCATTGTATGGATTCATTACAAAAATCCAGAATCAAACTCTTTAGGCCTAAATCCTATCTTGTATCAGGTGGTGATGGAGTCATAATAAGGGCCAGTAGCGTGACTCAGGGACAGAGGGCAGCTTTGGTAAGACCTTTCAGCCTCTGTCACTCTCTCTCACCTGTAGCGATGGGGCTTCTTGACCCCACCAGTAGAAGGGGCGCTCTTGCGGGCAGCTTTGGTGGCCAGCTGCTTACGTGGGGCTTTGCCTCCAGTAGATTTACGGGCTGTCTGCTTGGTACGGGCCATGGCTCCTACAAATCACCTGCATGAAGGGGAGAACCACATACATAGATGTGAGATATAAGAATGACCATAGGTTAAAAATGTTAACTTTCAGTTGTTGCAATTAGACCTGATAATCAAGTCATTGCATTTTTATTAATCCGTTCTCGGCTGATTCAGAACTTAAACAAAATTGAAAAGCACTGTGAAACAAGAGTATTTTTATACAGTAATTGGGTGTTCAACTCATTGTCATTGAACACATTTAGAACAAAAAGTGCGGACAAGATACAACATGAATCTCCCCCAATCAAAGTCGACAGTGAGCCAATCAATCAATCAACGGGGAAAACGACGGCATTGGTTGGTTAGTCAATATAATTGTGTAAACATATGACTAAGACCAATCAGTGTGTGTTCTGTCACGAAGAGGCGGGATCTACAGCTCCCAGACGTTGGTAGCCCCGCCCACTCAGCTGTGATGATGGCGGCTGCTTAATGCGCAACCGGGATAAAGACCCAAGGCATAAAAGCAAAGGAGTAGCACTAAAACTTTGACATTTAAAGAAACAGATGTTTGACAATCTCATTAAACAACTAATATACATTAAAGAAGACATCCCAGGGAACTCGTATGTAGGCATAGAAACGGAGTTCGACCGCCAATGCCTGCGTACAACCGAAGCGAACCCGCGCATAATTTGAAACAATTTCTCCGGCTGCACTAGCTGTAGAAAAGGCTGCAATTCTGTGCCGTTTCGAGTCGGGTTTGTTATTTTTCTCTACGACGAAAATGAAATGGATTTACAACAAAATAACACCAGAATTGAAGCAATTTGAAACTTTTCAAATGTGAAGTTAACGTAAATTAAAAGCAGTCGAGTGTCTGACTTACCTACACCAAAAGTGGTTAAAAAGGATGTGAGAAATGTTTAGCTTGTCTGGCCGTGTCAGTATTTTCTTCCTCGTATCCACAATGGGAACAAACGTACAGCGGGAAAATGGCTGCTATGTCAATCATTTCTCCCATAATGCAACAGTGTACACACATTTCTTGTTTTGTAGCACTTCGGCCACATGTTTTGGATATTTATTTTGTACTCTACTGAATGTTACTGTATCGGTCTCAGAATTTCATAAGCGAACATCGTAGTAATATCGATATTTTTCTCCAGATATTGTGGAAACGTATTGGCTTTTCAATTTGCCATGCTCAAGAAAATTATGCAATTGTATATCCGTGTACAACCTTAACTTCACAAGTCTTAGGCAAATGTCAGCCGTAAATGTTAACCTTAAATGTCGTCAGAGAAAGGTATGGTTTCCGACCAGTGGTGTGAAGTACTACTTTAGTTTCTGTACTTTACCATTTATATTGGACAACTCCTAAAGAAAAATGTACTTTCCACACCATACATTTTCCCTGCCACCCAAAAGTACTCATTACATTTTGAATGTTAAGCATGACAAGAAAATGGTCCAATTCACCCATTTACCAAGAGAACGTCCCTGATCATTCCTGCTGCCTCTGATCGGGCAGACTCACTGAAGAGGTAGTAGGGATGTTCTCTTGTTAAGTGAATTGGACCATTTTCCCGGTCTAGCTAAGCATTTGAAATGTAACGAGTACTTTTGGGTGTCAGGGAAAAGTGATTATAAAGTAAATTTAGGAATGTAGTCAAACATCGTAAAGTACAGATAACACCCCCCCCCCCAAACTGCTTTAAAGTATTTTTACACCACTGCTGTGTTTGTAAAGTATGTCTGAGTTAAGTGTGCCCATTGCTACCCATAAATAAAAATTAACACATGGGTGCTGTTTGCTTAAGGAATATCAAATGTACACTTGCTACTTATGTATATTTAAAACTAAATACTTTTACTCTAGTATTTTACTGGTGACTCACCTGTCATTTTTTTATTAAAATGCATCGTTACAAGTAAAACTGGGTACTTTTTCCAATGAATATGACAGTTCTTCAAATGACCAAATATGAAAAACTCACTATTTAAAATACAAATTGAGTAAAATATCATTGCCAGCAGCATGCAACTCAGTACTTTGTGTAGGTCAATCACTTTACTCAACCAGTTGTGGAACATCAGTTTATCACCTTTGTGAGAATTCTGGATATTACAAATGTCTGCTTAAAAAAAAAAGAACAGAAAATTTAAATCAAAACCAGTAAGAAAAGGGTATCACAACCTGAGAAAGGAACTAAAATATTACCTGGATAAAACATGGGAGAAATACATAAACATTACGCTACATATAGGCCTTCGCAATGTTTTGAATCAATGTCACTTATCAATTTCAGAACAGAATTAACTATTTGTAAATGCATCCTGTAAACAGTAGAAACACTAGTTGTAAAAAAACAAATGAAAGGGTACATGTAAAAAAACAATGCATGTCTATCAATTAGAAAAGCCTGTTATAACAATGTAATAGCATCGTCAATAGGAGAAAATGCTTGCCCAAGATGCTTCATGCATGCACCCTTTGCCGTGCCGATTTGCACACACATTAAAGGTGTGACTCCGATCAGCTTCAAAACAGATACATGATACACAAAGTACCCTAAAAGTCTTCTGCTAAGAGAACTAAGGGGGACAAGACTGCACACTACTTTTATCACATCATTACTCAAACCAAGCTACTTAAAAAGAAAAGTGGGAAGGGAGGGAAAGACAGCCTGAGGACACGTAAATTAGGGAGGCATCTAAGCGCGCTCCCCACGGATACGACGGGCCAGTTGGATGTCTTTGGGCATGATGGTGACACGCTTGGCATGGATAGCACACAAGTTGGTGTCCTCAAACAGACCAACCAGGTAAGCCTCGCTTGCCTCCTGCAGACAAAAAAAATACAAGTTCAATTCAGTTGATGATATGCATAAGCGTTAACTTGGTATGGGACAATGCCTTCTTCAAACATTTGGAGAGAGTACTGCCAGTAGGCCACCATTAAAGTGATACTTCAATATTTTGGTAATGAGGCCCTTTGTCCACTTCCCCAGAGTCAGATGAACTTGTGGATATATTTTTTGTCTGTCTCCAGTATGAAGGATGTTAGAGGTAGTTTTGCATGCCAATGCTAACTAGCATTAGCACAATGACAGATTCTATGGCATCTTCAAGCATGCTAGAAGATACCCATAGACTTGCAGTCATTGGGCTCGCTAGTTAGGTTGGTGAGCCAATGCAAACTAACTTTCTTCATACTGGACAGACAAACATGCATCCATTTTAGACTCAGCGAAAGTAGAAAGGTCTTCATGGCCAAAATTCCTTAGTATCCCAAAAAGTGTACAAAATCTGATAGGTCTGGCTTTAGTGTCATTTGGTGGGTGAACAAAAATCATAAACACACTGACCTGCAGGGCTCCAATGGCTGCACTCTGGAAACGCAGGTCAGTCTTGAAGTCCTGAGCGATTTCTCTCACCAAGCGCTGGAAGGGCAGCTTGCGGATCAGCAGCTCAGTGGACTTCTGGTACCGACGGATCTCACGCAGGGCCACCGTACCAGGCCTGGAGGGAAACAGTAATTAAGTAACACCACTGTGGTCCTTTACTTTATTTGCATCAAATTATTAAAGGAGAGAGCACGACACCAGGTGGGTCGAAGCCTGCATGTTCAGGCACTGCATTTTGTCCCGCCGTCACCTGTAGCGATGGGGCTTCTTGACCCCACCAGTAGAAGGGGCGCTCTTGCGGGCAGCTTTGGTGGCCAGCTGCTTACGTGGGGCTTTGCCTCCAGTAGATTTACGGGCTGTCTGCTTGGTACGGGCCATGGCTCCTACAAATCACCTGAATAAAGGGGAAATTGAGACAGGAACGTTAATGGAAGTAACAAAATAGCTATCAAATCCAGCGAAAAACCCATGTTAGTCTACTAAACACCACCAATTACACTACCAGCAAAAATAGTGTAATAAAATTATACTTTGGAAAACTAAACCATTACTTGTTTTAAATTTAGAAAAAATGTTTGCAAAAAATACATTAAGACACCTTTGTTGTCAATGACATTCAATTAAACTTGCTTTTATTCAATGATTAAGTTTGTTCCACCTAAGCAAGTCAGAACCCTAGAATTACACACCAAATGCATTGATGGACATTTTGTATTGTAATGGCTCTTAAGGGCAAATTAATTAAAATACAACTGAAAGTTGTCAGACAAGTAAATAGAAACTAACGGATTACATTTAGAAAGTAACCTATGACATCCTTTTTTTTTTTTTTTTTTAATCGTTATTTGTATATAACCCTCTGTGATTGTATCCAAGTCTGTGGCACAAGTCCGCAAAGATGTACATTAACTTCAGCGAATTACAGCGTAAAAGGTTTCATACAACTACCAATAGGGATTTGTTTAGTGATTCAAGGGGTGGGATTTTCTTCCTTTTCCGCCAATGAGCAACGTCTTTCACCAAGTAGGTCCCCGCCTCTTACGCATTGAAGACTATGGCTGCTGTAACAGGAACGTATTAACGTGAAGGAAAATTCGAATGTGTTTAACAAGAAGGTGACAATTAAAACGACATTTAAAACGAGGACATTGTCGCTTTAAACTAAAACACATTGAAGGATTGTTCTAGACATCCTTAGGAATCTATTGAAAAACTTCTGTACTCAGAAAATTACTCAGAACCCGTGCATAACCGTGTCAAATTCGAAAGGAATGCTTTGGTCTGTAGTTCCTACAAGCGGATAATAGCTTGCTTTTTCGGTTGTCTGGGTTGTGTTTTCCCTATGACTGCGGATTTACTTGCAAAAAGATAGTCTAAATAACAAAAAAGTTAAAATTTACAAATACACAATATTTGTAAAAAAATATTTCAAACGCGACACTTACCTTTGATACAACAGACAATGTTAAAAATATGAAACTCGTCTCGTGTCCTTATTTATACGTTGTTCACACAACAGAATGGAGTCCTATATTGGGTTAAAATGGCAGGTTACCCACAATGCATCTGCTGTGACAAGAGACCAACTTTTTTACACGATTATGAATTGACCAATTCAATCAATTATCAATCATCTTAAAAGCGTGATATACTCCATAATGAGATATGTTAGTGAAACGTCTGTTTACTGCATTGGCAGATATTGGTCATTTGACAAATTTACAAATTGATGACAATTATTGAAAGTGTTTTATGGGACTCAAGATGATTCCACGTGAGTGCGCGAGACAAAATGGCTATAACTGCAAAATTAGCAATTACAGGATTTCTGTTACCTGTAGTTCTTCATGTAAGAATTCAAACAATTTAGATTATCAGATTACACTTCTTGGAAGGTTTGTGTATTGTGACAAACATTGCTTTAGTATAAATTGTATTATATACACGTTTTAAATCACAAAAGTATTAAATGACCTATCAATAAAAAAAAGTATTATCAATGTATACATTTGGGGCCTACAAATATCTTATTTCCAGGGGTGTTCATTTTTTTCTTACGCAAGTCCTCCTCAAGGTGGCCATAGGGGCCCATCAACTCGTGCTGAACCTCAACAGAGGAAGAACATACGTCATCAGCATCGTCTTCAGATGATCCAGCATGGCGGCGGTCAAGAGACTGAAACGCGTGGCAGCGGCGCAGGCAGGATTCATGTCTTTTAAATCGTCGGCCAGTTCAGATGACTTGGGCAGTGGCCAGAGAAAGCGTGTGAATAAGAATAAGAAAAAGAATTGGAACAAACACAGTGATATTCAAGATGTTGAAGAGTTTTTGGATGACGTGAGACTTCAGGAAAGAGCTACAGGGTGAGCAGCATGTGTTAGCCAATACCTGCTTGCATTATAGCTAGCTACAGTGGCTATCTAGCTAGGTGTATTACTTGCTGTACCAATAAGCGATTATTTAGCAGGTATTGCGACATTATCAAACCACTGTGTGATTACGCTAACTAGTTTTGCATATCAATCCAAGTCCACTTGGAAAAAATGGAAACACCACTTTGCTAGCTAGCAATGCTAATATACACGTTGGGTTGTTTATTCTAGCTAGCTATGCTTTATTTTATTTTTTACCATTTCCTTCCTACATTCCTATCTATAATCAGTGGTGGAAAAAGTCACCCAGTAAAATACCACTTGGGTAAAAGTCCAAAAGAATTTGGTTTTAAATATACTTAACGTTAAGTATCAAAAGTAATTTAAATTGTTATAATGTACTTAAGTATCAAAAGTAGAAGTATAAATCATTTCAAATTCCTTAGATTAAGCAAACCAGACGGCATAAAAAAATTGACACAATTTACAAACGAAGCATTTGTGTTTAGTGAGTCTGCCAGATCAGATGCAGTAGGGATGACCAGGGATGTTCTCTGTTTAGTGAGTCTGCCAGATCAGATGCAGTAGAGATGACCAGGGATGTTCTCTTGGTAAGTGTGTGAATTGGACAAGTTTCCTGTCAAAATGTAACGAATACTTTTGGGTTTCAGGGAAAAATGTATGGACTAAAAAGTACATTATTTTCTTAAGGAATGTAGTAAAGTAAAAGTTGGCATAAATATATAAATAGTAAAGTACAGATACCCTGAAAAACTACTTAAGTACTTTAAAGTATTTTTACTTAAGTAGTGTACACCACAGGCTATAATTACCCAGACTTGAGCAATACACCTAAACTGAATTGTTTCTTGACCGGTTTACTCATTTATGATTAGGCTGCTTTTATGTACTTAGCTAGCTAACATTAATGCTCATATTTACAGTTTAACACATGCTGTATAGCCAAATTTTATTTGCTTCAAAATATGAAGTTATTCATTTACTTGTCTAAACCTTCTTTCTTTTTTTTAACAGAGGACTGATATCTGAGAAGCCAGATGCTAGTCTCTTCTTTGTGGACATCGGAGAGCAGAGAAAATATGTCCAGCCAGGTAAGTAATACCACTGTTTACAATAAATACATTTTCTGCCTCAGTTTTGTAAATGTTTAGTGTCAAATCACTGATGTTTTCTGTGTCTGATGCCAGAAGTCCAAGAGGGAAAGAAGGGGAAGAAGTCAAAGTTGCGGCCCTTGAGGATAGACCTAATCCTGCAGCATGACTCTCTCGTCCATCCACCTAAAGAGTGAGTTTCTGACCATGGCCCGCTCACCCCCGTTATCCTCCCCCTTACCCGGAGATGGGCCAGTCAAGTTGTGCATGGCACAATGTCCCTCGGTGAACCCATCCTTGTGCTCACAGTATTTCCTCTGGAATGTGAAGACAATCATGGAACTTAGGGAGCTGTTGTGTGAACAGTCTTCTGGCAACTGAGGGCAACATGCTGTGCTGCTTACCCTCTCCGGGGTCGTATGTACTAGAAATGAAACAGAAACTCACGGAGGGACTACCTGAACTTACTTTTGTTCTCTGTTGCGAAAGGTGTTCCTACTGTTTGCACTAACTAATACAACCCAGATTTGCCTCCACTTTGTAAACTGAAGCCATGCAGCAAGGCTATATTTTGAAAAGTACACAAGTGTACTTAGGTTAGCTTATTCCTCATTCTCGTAATAAACTGTGATTGTGCACTGAAGTCTTCCTTTTCTTGAGGACACTACTTAAAATTCAGTTCCCCCTCTCCCCCAGTGTTTTGGCCTACCAGCAACCGAATGCAAAGAAACTCCGCCGCATTGCAGAGAATGCAGAGAAATTGGCGGCCATGGGTGTGTTACCACGGAGACAGAAACGGCTCTTGAACCGCAGACCGGCAATTACAACGTCAAAATCAAAAACGGCGGCCAACAACTTCCCAGACAGACCCTATTATGATCTGTGGGGAGGTGATGGTAAGTTTGACTATTCAAAATGCTAAATTATTTCAAATAAATCCTGGAGTGCTTTTGTCAGTGTTTGTGACCATCTTTTCTACATATTGCAGCCAAAGAGACAGCTGATCCTTACTACCTTGAGCAAACAGGGAAGAAGCGTGTGAAGGTGAGAAGAATACTGCATTGTCACTGCCTGAAAGTTTATAGTTTCTCAGTATTGTATGTGCTGTATAGTGAAGAGGGATACTTAGGCAAATGGGAGCGTTTGTATATTTAGTGTCTGACCATGAGGTGTTTAACACTGTCTTGTTCACTCTTAGCGACCAGAGAAGCTCAACTCAAAGCCCTCTGTTCTCCCGGCAGTGGAGGTCATAGCCCCCGGAGGCTCCTACAATCCAGACTTCTTCTCCCATCAGGTAACTTACTACACTTAACAGTGATTAAAACCCAAACCTTCCATCTTTTTTCTTTCTAGAGTTCGACCGAATATGATTTTTCAATACCGATACATACCGATTATTGGAGGACCAAAAAAAGCCGATACCGATTAATCAGACGATTTTTATTTATTTGTAATAATGACAATTACAACAATACTGAATGAACACTTATTTTAACTTAATATTAATACATCAATAAAATCAATTTAGCCTCAAATAAATAATGAAACATGTTCAATTTGGTTTAAATAATGCAAAAAATAAAGTGTTGGAGAAAAAAGTGCAATATGTGCCATGTAAAAAAGCTAACATTTAAGTTCCTTGCTCAGAACATGAGAACATATGAAAGCTGGTGGTTCCTTTTAACATGAGTCTTCAATATTCCCAGGTAAGACGTTTTAGGTTGTAGTAATTATAGGACTATTTCTCTCTATACCACTTGTATTTCATATACCTTTGACTATTGGATGTTCTTATAGGCACTTTAGTATTGCCAGTGTAACAGTATAGCTTCCGTCCCTCTCCTCGTCCCTACCTGGGCTCGAACCAGGAACACATCGATAACAGCCACCCTCGAAGCATCGTTACCCATCGTTACTCATCTGCAAGGGGAACAACTACTCCAAGTCTCAGAGCGAGTGACGTTTGAAACGCTATTAGTGCGCACCCCGCTAACTAGCTAGCCATTTCACATCAGTTACACCAGCCTAATCTCGGGAGTTGATAGGCTTGAAGTCATAAACAGCTCAATGCTTGAAGCACAGCGAAGAGCTGCTGGCAAATGCACAAAAGTGCTGTTTGAATGAATGCTTACGAGCCTGCTGCTGCCTACCATCGCTCAGTCAGACTGCTCTATCAAATCATAGACTTAATTATAACATAATAACACACAGAAATATGAGCCTTTGGTCATTAATATGGTAGAATCCGGAAACTATCATTTTGAAAACAAAACGTTTATTCTTTCAGTGAAATACAGACCCGTTCCATATTTTATCTAACGGATGGCATCCCTAAGTCTAAATATTGCTGTTACATTGTACAACCCCAAAAATGTGTCATAATTATGTACAATTCTGGCAAATTAATTACGGTCTTTGTTAGGAATAAATGGACTTCACACAGTTCGCAACGAGCCAGGCGGCCCAAACTGCTGCATATACCCTGACTGCTTGCACGGAAAACAAGAGAAGTGACACAATTTCCCTAGTTATAAGAAATTCATGTTAGCAGGCAATATTAACTAAATATGCAGGTTTAAAAATATATACTTGTGTATTGATTTTAAAGAAAGGCATTTCTTCTTTATGGTTCGGTACACATTGGTGCAACGACAGTGCTTTTTTCGCGAATGCGCTTGTTAAATCACCACCCGTTTGGCGAAGTAGGCTGTGATTCGATGAGAAATTAACAGGCACCGCATCGATTATATGCAATGCAGGACACGCTAGCTAGATAAACTAGTAATATCATCAACCATGTGTAGTTAACTAGTGATTGTTAAGATTGATTATTTTTTATAAGGTAAGTTTAATGCTAGCTAGCAACTTACCTTGGCTTCTTGCTGCCCTCGCGTAACAGGTAGTCAGCCTGCCACGCAGGCTCCTGATGGAGTGCAATGTAAGGCAGGTGGTTAGAGCGTTGGACTAGTAACCGGAAGGTTGCAGAAACGAATCCCCGAGCTGACAAGGTAAAAATCTGTCGTTATGCCCCTGAACAAGGCCGTTAACCCACCGTTCCTAGGCCGTCATTGAAAATAAGAATGTGTTCTTATCTGACTTGCCTAGTTAAATAAAGGTGTAAAAAAAACGGCCACAATCGGTATCCAAAAATACCGATTACTGATTGTTATGAAACCTTGAAGTCGGCCCTAATTAATCGGCCATTCCAATTAATTGGTCGACCTCTAGTTCGTTCATCAATGTTTCTGCTCCCTTGGTGTGTGTGTGTGGTGTTCTGTCTTCATGTTGAGTAATGCTGTGGTTGATGTATTGAAGTGCTGACCTTTCTCCCAGGCCTTGTTACTAGAGGCCCATGAGGTGGAGGTGAAGAGGGAGAAAGCGGAGCTGAGAATAGAGAGACAGCTGGCTGTCAACCAAGAGGATACCGCCACTGAGGTACAACAACAGTACACCCCTCCCCCCGCCTCTCAACTGTTCATCGTTTCACAATTCAGACCTGTATGTGGTCTGTCCAGCTCAATTTTGCCTGACCTTCCTCGCTGTTTCTCTGCAGGAGACAGTCTTCCAGGAACAAGTGGAAGGGCTAGTGGAAGAGGAGGAAGATGAAGATGAGGAGGAAGAGGATGTTTCTATTCGTGGCGGCTTGCAGCAGGAGAAAAAGACAGAGAAAGAAAGGAGGCGAGAGAGAGCCAACAAGATAAAGGTACGCGAGACTACAAAGCCTTTTTCCCCTAATGTGCCCTAGTCTTTCCCCTCCATGTGCTAGCTTAGCATCTGACCGACAGTGTCTCTCTCGCTGTGCAGTCGCAACAGAAGCAGGCAGCAAGGGCGTTCACTGACAAGAAGCAGCAGCTCTTCCAGCTGCGCTCCATCCAGGCGACCCTGAAGAGGCGGGAGCAGCAGACTAGAGAGAGGGTGGCCCAGCGCAAGGCCAACCAAGAGGCAGAGAAGTCCATGCCTCGACGTCTCGGCAGACTCAAGTCAGTACCTCCACAGGGCTGCCACTGTTATCTGCTATCTTGGTTATTTATTACAATTTTATACCTAGAGCGAGATGCAACAGTTCCCCCATTTTGCAAAGCAGATCAAGTAAAATGCATCATAGAATGAACTGTAAGTAGCCCTAGACATTTCTGTAATAATGGGCTCCAGAAGAGCCTATACCCCATTCCAAACCAAATAATTTAGCCTTATTTCTATAGTGCTGCTTTCCCCTAAGTGTGAGTTGCGTCTGTGCTGTTTTGTCTATGGTCTCCATACTCTGTCTGAACTTGTCCCCCACATATCTCCCCAGGTTCCAGGCTCAGGATCTAGAGGTCCAGCTAAGTGATGAGATTCCTGGATCCCTGCGGACACTCAAGGTTTGACAGACTGTATCCCTATCACATTCTACAATACAATCATACTCGGCTGACCTTTGAACCCATGTACATATACACTACAGTTCAAAAGTTTGGAGTCACTTAGAAATGTCCTTGTTTTTGAAACAAAAGCCCTTTTCTTTTTTTTGTCCATTAAAATAACATCAAATTGATCAGAAATACAGTGTAGACATTGTTAACCTCTCTAGGGTATGTGGGACGGTAGCGTCCCACCTCGTCAACAGCCAGTGAAACTGCAGGGCGCCAAATTCAAAACAACAGAAATCCCATAATTTAAATTCCTCAAACATATAAGTATTTTACACCATTTTAAAGCTACACTTGTTGTAAATCCAGCCAAAGTGTCCGATTTCAAAAAGGTTTTACGGCGAAAGCACACCAAACGATTGTTAGGTATGAGCCAAGTCACAGAAAAAGACAGCCATTTTCCAGCTAAAGAGAGCAGTAACAAAAAGCAGAAATAGAGATAAAATTAATCGCTAACCTTTGATAATCTTCATCAGATGACACTCATAGGACTTCATGTTACACAATACATGTATTTTTTGTTCGGTAAAGTTCATATTTATATCTAAAAATCTGGGTTTAGGCAAGACACTACTGTATCACTTGGCAAAAAGCCTGAGAAAATGCAGAGCGACAAATTAAAATTAATTACTATAAAATCAAACTTTCATTAAATCACACATGAAATATACCAAATTAAAGCTACACTGATTGTGAATCCAGCCAACATGTCAGAATTCAAATAGGCTTTTCAGCGAAAGCATACAATGCTATTATCTGAAACAAAAGAGAGAACATTTAAACCCTGCAGGCACGACACAAAACGCACAAATAAAACATATAATTCATGCCTTACCTTTGACGAGCTTCTGTTGTTGGCACTCCAATATGTCCCATAAACGTCACAAATGGTCCTTTTGTTCGATTTAATTCTGTCGATATATATATATATATATATATATATATATATATATATATATATATATATATATATATATATATATATATATATATATCCAAAAAGTCAATTTATTTGGCGTGTTTGATCCAGAAAAACAACGGTTCCAACTTGCTCAAACGTGACGGCAAAATATCTCCAAGGTTACCTGTAAACGTTGCAAAAAAAATTCGAACTGCTTTTGTAATACAACTTTGGGTATTTTTTAATGTTAATAATCGGTAAAATTGAAGACGGGATGATATGTGTTCAATACAGGATTAAAACGAAATGTTGCATGCCTTCTGTTTGATTGAAGCGCATGTCCAGGACACCTGGAGTGCCTCGACTTCAAGATGGCCGTATTTCTTCATTTCACACAGGAATAACCTCAACCTATTTCTCAGGACTGTTGACATCTAGTGGAAGCCATAGGAACTGCAAGCAAATCGCTTAGAAATCTGGTTTCCCAATGAAAACTCATTGAAAAGACAGTGACCTCAAAAAAATAAAAAACTCTGAATGGGTTGTCCTTGGGGTTTCACCTGCTAAATAAGTTCTGTTATACTCACAGACATGATTCAAACAGTTTTAGAAACTTCAGAGTGTTTTCTATCCATATCTACTAATAATATGCATATCGTATCTCCTGGGGATGAGTAACTGGCAGTTGAATTTGGGTATGCTTTTCATCCAAACGTGAAAATGCTGCCCCCTACCCTAAAGAAGTTAATGTTGTAAATTACTATTGTAGCTGGAAACGGCTTTTATTTTTTAAATGGAATATCTACATAGGCGTACAGAGGCCCATTATCAGCAACCATCACTCCTGTGTTCCTATGGCACCTTGTGTTAGCAAATCCAAGTTTATCATTTTAAAAGGCTAATAGGTCATTAGAGAACCCTTTTGCAATTATGTTAACCTTTCTAGGACACGTTCCGCTAGCGGAACCCCTCGACAACATTCCGCTGAAAAGGCAGCGCGAGAAATAAAAAAAATTTTTTTTGAAATATGTAACTTTAACTTCTTTGGGCTGCAAGCCCGAAGCCGGGCACAATATGACAACAGCCACTTCAAGTCCAGGGCACGAAATTCAAAATATATTTTTTAGAAATATTTAACTTTCACACATTAACAAGTCCAATACAGCATATGAAAGATAAACATCTTGTGAATCCAGCCAACATGTCCGATTTTTAAAATGTTTTACAGCGAAAACACCACATATATTTATGTTAGCTCACCACCAAATACAAAAAGGACAGACATTTTTCACAGCACAGGTAGCATGCACAAAGCCAACCTAACTAACCAAGAACCAACCAAACTAACCAAGAAACAACTTCATCACATTTTTACATTTTAGTCATTTAGCAGACGCTCTTATCCAGAGCGACTTACAGTAGAGTGCATACATTTTATAACGTTTTTTTTTTTTTACATTACATTTCATTACATTTTACATACTGAGACAAGGATATCAGATGACAGTCTTATAACATGTTATACAATAAATCTGTTTTGTTCGAAAAATTTGCATATTTGAGGTATAAATCAGTTTTACATTGCAGCTACCATCACAGCTACCGTCACAAATAGGACCGAAGCAGCCAGAGTAATTAGACACCAACGTCAAATACCTAAATACTCATCATAAAACATTTCTGAAAAATCGATGGTGTATAGCAAATTAAAGACAAACATCTTGTGAATCCAGCCAATATTTCCGATTTTTTTTAAAGTGTTTTACAGCGAAAACACAATATAGCATTATATTAGCTTACTACAATAGCCTACCACACTACCGCATTCATTCATCAAGGCACGTTAGCGATAGCAATAGGCACGTTAGCGATAGCGAATAAACCAGCAAAAGATAATTTTTGACTAACCTTGATAAGCTTCATCAGATGACAGTCCTATAACATCAGGTTATACACACACTTATGTTTTGTTCGAAAATGTGCATATTTAGAGCTGAAATCAGTGGTTATACATTGTGCTAACGTAGCATATTTTTCCCAGAATGTGCGGATATTTTTATGGCACTCAACTATTCTGACCAAATAACTATACATAAACGTTACTAAAAAATACATGTTGTATAGGAAATGATAGATACACTAGTTCTTAATGCAATCGCCATGTTAGAATTCTAAAAATAACTTAATTACGACATCCAGCTTAGGTATAGCGAGAGAGTACCCAAAATCTGGGCGCAAACGACTATTTCACATGTTCGACAGATATATGAAATAGCATCATAAAATGGGTCCTACTTTTGATGATCTTTCATCAGAATGTTGTACAAGGGGTCCTTTGTCGGGAACAATCGTTGTTTGGATTTAGAATGTCCTCTTCTCCAGTCAATTAGCACGGAAAGCTAGCAAAGTGGCGCGAAGCTCTCCTTCCTGAACAAAGGCACACAACGCAACACGCATAACGTCCCGAATAAATTTCAATAATCTAATAAAACTATATTGAAAAAACATACTTTACGATGATATTGTCACATGTATCAAATAAAATCAAAGCCGGAGATATTAGTCGTCTATAACGACAGCTTATCAGAAGGCAAAACCAGGTCCCTTCACGCGCTCTCCAGAAAACAGGAAACTGGTGACACGTCATGCCCGAGAGCTTTTATTCGACCCCAGATCAAGTTATACACTCCATTTCTTCTCTCACTGCCTGTCGACATCTAGTGGAAGACGTATGAACTGCATTTATTCTAATAAATATCAAGGACATTTATAGGCAGGCCCTAGAACAGAGCATCGATTTCAGATTTTCCACTTCCTGTCAGGAAGTTTGCTGCAAAATGAGTTCTGTTTTACTCACAGATATAATTCAAACGGTTTTAGAAACTAGAGAGTTTTCTATCCAATAGTAATAATAATATGCATATTGTAAGAGCAAGAATTGAGTACGAGGCCGTTTGAAATGGGCACCTTTTATCCGGCTACTCAATACTGCCCCTGCAGCCCAAACAGGTTAACACATTAACAAGTCCAATACAGCAAATGAAAGATAAACATCTTGTTAATCTACCCATCGTGTCCGATTTAAATAATAATAATATATTTTAAGGCTTTACAGCGAAAACACAACATACGATTGTTAGATCACCACCAAGTCCAAAAAACACACAGCCATTTTCCCAGCAAAGATAGGAGTCACAAAAAGCAGAAATAGAGATCAAATTAATCACTAACCTTTGATGTCCTATGAGTGTCATCTGATGAAGATCATCATGTTACACAATACATGTATGTTTTGTTCGATAATGTGCATATTTATATCCAAAAATCTCAGTTTACATTGGCGCCATGTTCAGAAATGCCTCCAAAATATCTGGAGAAATTGCAGAGAGCCACATCAAATAACAAATAAACTTTG
This sequence comes from Salvelinus namaycush, assembly GCF_016432855.1. Taxonomy (NCBI): domain Eukaryota; kingdom Metazoa; phylum Chordata; class Actinopteri; order Salmoniformes; family Salmonidae; genus Salvelinus; species Salvelinus namaycush. Next base: position 32,057,254 of record NC_052329.1, on the reverse strand, counting down.
ATGAAAGATACATGTTTTACATAGAATTAAAGATACACTTGTTAATGCAACCGCTGTGTCATTTCAAAAAAAAATTACAGAAAAAGCAAACCATGCAATAATCTGAGACGGCGCTCCGATAGAAACAACATTTCTCCGCCATGTTGGAGTCAACAGAAATACGAAATTACATCAGAAATATTCCCTTACCTTTGATCTTCATCAGAATGCACTCCCAGGAATCCTAGTTCCACAATAAATTGTTGTTTTGTTCGATAATGTCCATTATTTATGTCCAAGTAGCTACTTTTGTTAACACGTTTAGTACACATGTCCAAACGTTCGCGCAGGTCCAGGCGAACTTCTGACAAACTTCAAAAAGTTATATTACAGGTCAAATAAACTTGTCAAACTAAGTATAGAATCAATCTTTAGGATGTTATCATAAATATTCAATAACGTTCCAACCGGAGAATTCCTTTGTGTCTATAGAAGTAATGGAACGCAAGTCGATATCATGTGGAATGCGCGTGACCAGGACCTGTCACTCTTCCAGACCACTGACTCAAACAGTTCCCATCCGGCTCAATATCACAGTAGAAGCTTCATTCAACGTTCTACAGACTGTTGACATCTAGTGGAAGGCGTAGGAAGTGCAAACAGATCCATATCCCACTGGGATTTCAATAGGCGATGGGTTGAAAATCGACCAGCCTCAGAATTCCCACTTCCTGTTTGGCTTTTTTCTCAGGTTTTTGCCTGCCATATGAGTTCTGTTATACTCACAGATATCATTCAAACAGTTTTAGAAACTTCAGTGTGTTTTCTATCCAATAGTATTAATAATATGCATATATTAGCATCTGGGACAGAGTAGGAGGCAGTTCACTCTGGGCCCGCTATTCATCCAAAGTGAAAATGCTGCCCCCTATCCCTAAAAAGTTAACACAGCTGAAATCGGTTGACCTGATTTAAAGAAGCAATAAAACTGGCCTTTAGACTAGTTGAATATCTGGAGCATCAGCATTTGTGGGTTCGATTACAGGCTCAAAATGGCCAGAAACAAAGACCTTTTGAAACTCGTCAGTATATTCTTGTGTACGAGATCTTCCGCTTCTTGGCAATTTCTCGCATGGAATAGCCTTCATTTCTCAGAACAAGAATAAACTGACGAGTTTCCGAAGAAAGGTCTTTGTTTCTGGCCATTTTGAGCCTGTATTCAAACCCACAAATGCTGATGCTCCAGATACTTAACTAGTCTAAAGAAGGCCAGTTTTATTGCTTCTTTCATCAGAACAACAGTTTTCAGCTGTGCTAAAGTCATTGCAAAAGGGTTTTCTAAACAATTAGCTAATCCAAGTTTCTCATTTTAAAAGGCTAACACAAAGTGCCATTGGAACAAAGGAGTGATGGTTGTTGATAATGGGCCTATATAGATATTCCATAAAAAAATCTGCCATTTCCAGCTACAATAGTCATTTACAACATTAACAATGTCTACACTGTATTTCTGATCAATTTGATGTTATTTTAATGGACAAAAAATGTGCTTTTTTCCAAAACAAGGACATTTCTAAGTGACCCCAAACTTTTGAACGATAGTGTATGTGGAACTGAAATGCTGAAAAGTTTCAGGATAGCAATGTAATTCCCTTCAATAATGTCTCACGTTGACCCCTGTTTTGGCGCACGGTCCTTCATCAGAGCACTCATTATTTATTTGGGTTTACTGACATGTACTAACATGTTTCCCTTCACATGTAATTATGTGTCCTGCAGCCAGAGGGCAGTGTCCTCAAGGACCGCTTCAAGAGTATGCAGAAGAGGAACATGATTGAGCCCAGAGAGCGAGCCAAGTAAGTTATTCTCCCTTTAAAAACAAACAGCATCTCATGTCAGAAATGTATTTGCCTATAATGGATATTGAACAGTGATGTCATATACATAGTGGTCTGTATGTCTAACTTTCATAGAACTTTCTAGATTTGTGTTTATTGTTTATTTCCAGGGAGTTATACTACAAAGCAGGATCAATGCGTTAGCCAGTTAACTTGCCTAAATATTGTGAAATACCTTTTTTAGAAAGCTGAGCTTGAAATGGGAATGGTCTGACTCAAACACATCTTTGACTTTCTTAATGAACCAGAAAATCAATAGTTATTTTTGCTTGTTTATCAAAGTTAGCTGGGTAACTAGTGCTCCCCCCGTTGGTTCAGTCAGCTTGAGCATGACTGTGTCCAGTGATGATCCCATCCTTGCGCTCACAGTATTTCCTCGGAAATGTGAAGACAATCATGGAACTCAGGGAGCTGTTGTGTAAACAGCCTCCTGGGAACTGAGGGCAACATGCTGCTTCCCCTCCACATCACCTTTTTGTTTTTCTTGTACATGAGAATAGTCTTTGATGTGAAGCCGTTGACGTGCTTTAGAATGGACAGTGTTTGATTGTGCGCTCCGCCTCCCACAGGTTCAAGAGGAGACACAAGGTGAAGTATGTTGAGAAGAGGGCCTTCAAGGAGATCACCTAGAGACCAAACCAACCTATGGAACTGTTCAAGACTGTGACGTCACTAACAACACAGCGGCACCCACCATTGAGTGACAGCCAGCCAGAGAGCTACTGTTTGCCCCATCAATTGTCATCAATCAACTCAGCCCATTTTCTGTCATTGATGGATTTGCCACCTTTTTAAATCTGTAAAATATTGAAGTCCCCACAACTTGTTCCATTTGCCGTGCCTTGATATTTTCACACATCTATATACAACACGAACCAGCCCAACCCAGGTAGTGCTATACAGATTCAGTCAGTTCTAATGCATTTTGAGGTCAAATGAGTTCATTGGCAGGATATTTAAATCCTCTGTGTCTGTCAACATCAGTTGGGGAACGTTAAAGGCTTCAGAAGGGAGCTCCTGTCTATCCCTCCCAGTTGGTAATCTTGTCTTTTGCTCTTGTCAAACCAAGATTAATGCCCTCGTTAGAAGGGGTGGATGCCTGCGTGAATACGCAAAGCAATTAATGACAGACTAACGTTTAAAACCACGTGTCAAGAGTTGGACTTGTGTGCGTTCTGTCACTTACATCTGTTATTGTGTACAAAATCCCTTTTTTTGCCATAATCTGACTTGATTTCATTAAAGCAAGTTAATTATTGACATTGTTTTTACAGACTGCTATTTAAATGCCTCATTGCATTTGTAGTAACAATAAAATAAAGCCTATTTAATCCCATTGGTCACAATAGTGTGGAGAGGGATGTGTACTTTACAGGCTCTGGAGACATTAGCTGTATTAATCAATAAATAAGTAATGCATTATTAAGGTGTCTAGTATGATTTCTCAATGGTCTAAACCACAAGCATAAATCTCAAAGGTTTCCTTTTACAGATGAATTTGGCACCAGTCTGTATTACACTACTTAAAATACCAATACATTGAAATAGTGTGTTTTTTTTTTTAAGGGTCTAGTTTACATGTCTTAATTTTTCATACATTGTATCCATGATGCTTGTGATATATGGAAAAAATCTTAGCAGTCAGTTTTGACCTTTGGAATATAGTGGCTCAAATTTATACAGTGCCCTTGGATATTTTTCCAAATTTGATTGTGTTTCATAGTGGGATTAATTGTTTTTATTGTACTTTTGTCTACACACAATTCTGTCAAAGTGGATGAAATGCACACAAAAAAAAAGAATGACATAAAACTACCTTGATTAGATAAGTATTTGCCCCCTTCAGGCAATACATGTTGGAAACACCTTTGGCAGCGATTACAGCAAAGAGTCTTTTTGGGTGAGTCTCTTGGCAAAGAGTCTTTTTGGGTGAGTCTCTTGAGCTTTCCACACCTGTATTGTGCAATATTTGACCACTATTTTCAAAATTCTAGATCCAAATTTTCAAGTCTTGGTAAGCAACTAAGGTGTAGATTTGTGTTGTAGGTGGTTGACGTACTGAAAGGTGAATTCATCTCCCAGTGTCTCGTGTGAAGCAGAGTTTCCTCTATGATTTTGCCTGTGCTTAGCTCCATCCTGTTTCTTTTCATCCTGAAAAACTCCCCAGTCTTTGGCAATGTCATGTACACCCATACCATGATGCAGCCACCAACCACCATGTTTGAAAATGAGGCAGTTACTCTGTGTGGATTTGCCCCAAACATGAGGCTTTGCATTTAGGCCAAAAAGTGTATTCCTTTGCTCAGTTGTTTTTGTTGCAGTATTACTTTAGTGCCTTGTTGCCTACATATGCATATTTGGTATATTTGTGTTCTTTTCACTCTGTCATGTAGGTCATTATTGTGGAGTCACTACAATGTTGATCCATCCTCAGTTTTCTCCCATCACAGCCATTGAACTCTGGTAGCTCTTTTAATATCACCAATGGCCTCATGGTGACATCCTTAAGCAGTTTCCTTCCTGTCCTGAAGCTCAGTTCAGAAGGACGACTGCATCTTTGATGTGTCTGGGTGGTTTAATCCATCCTCCACAGCATAATTATTAACTTGGCCATGCTTAAAGAGATATTCAATGTCTTATTTGTTATTGTTACCCGTCTACCAATCAGTCTTTATGAGGCTGCCAAAAAGCGCCCTGGTCTTTGTACTTGAATCTGTGCTTGAAATGTAATGCTTAACTGAGGGACCTTACATATGTAAGTATGGGGAACAGGGGAAAGTGTTAGTCATTCAAAAATCATGTGAACCCTTATTATTTCAAACAGCGAGTCCATTTAACTTACACTACATGACCAGAAGTATGTGGACACCTGCTCATCAAACATCTCATTCTAAAATCATGGGCATTAATATGGGGTTGGGGAGCTGAGGGGGACACGGGTGGGGGGGTAATCCTTAATTACCCCTGGCCGGGCGGTATGGACATCTATCCCGCTGCCCTGTGGGTGTCTGGAGCGTGGACAAAGCTGCTTATCCCTTAATCGGGGTGCAAATGTAATCTTTTACCTAAAGAGTGGCCCACCGCCTGCCTCTGATCCCGCACCGCAAATCCTCGGGCCTGCCAGCCAGGCACCATCCAGTGCCCACATTACCCTGCCCCTACCCACGGTGTAGTTACCCTCAACACACTGATGGCTCTGAGACTGTGCCCACAGTAAACCTTACCTATGGTATAGCCGTCGACAGCAATGGCACTAAAAAGGCACATTTCTATTTCACAATGCAATGGACAATAATGTTCTCGTTTAATCTATTCTGTCAATGCTACCAGCCATCTTGGTGTTCAATTTGGTTCACCATGACCGTCAGTCATTTTGAGTGTTCAGATTTAGGTATGTTTGAGAGCGATGGTTTTCATGTTTTTCTCCTATTCTCCCTCACCTCACGTGCGAGCCGTTGATGGAGCCAGATTGCCTTAGCATGAGGTAGATGACTATGGTGCGTCGTGAGTGGAGTCGTGCGGTACACATTATGAACGCTCTCACTGTTCACCTGCATCACTTCATTATAGTGTGTCTCACGGCTCCCCGAGCACATCGGTGTGCTGAGCCAGCAACCATCAGTCTCCTCACCTATAGTCCTATATACCGGTCTTTAAGCTGTCCTTTCTCCTATCTCAAAGACACATGAATAGTGAAGGTGAGTGGTGAATACCTCATCCCCTCCCCTACCGACTGCACTGATACTGACCATAACTCACTTGCTCAGGACATGACTGTCAAAGACCCCTCTCTTGGGAGGTATTTCTAATCTTCACCTGAACCTCACAGTGGATGCTTCCTTGAATGTGAGATGATGGGTAGCATAGTGATATGAACTGTGTACATACAGTAGCTTACAAGTCAGATCCCACATCTGTATTCACCAGGGAGGATAAGGGTCTGGATCCTTGTGACTGCTCTCCATGAGTCCTCCCAGTCTGGCGTCTGTGCTGGTGTCCAGCTGATGATACACAGACACACTAGTATATACACCTTGTAAAGGCCTCCGCATTCCACTCCCATTGACGCTGTGGCTGTGTGATGTAATTTCCTGCTTAGAAAGGTTTTTGCATGAAGAGAGAGAGAGCATCATCTGGTCTAGGTCCAAAGTCACTGCAGAATTAGACTTTTTCCACGTTTCTCCAAACGTCAAATATAGAAATTGCAAGCTGCTTCAAACGTCAAATCTCTTTGTTAAAACTTGTCTCTCTTTAATTCCAACACATGCACGCACGCATGCGCACACACACACACATACACCTTCAGTCTTGCTCTGCTCTCTCCTTCCCTTGGCTGTGGGTAGAAAGAGAGAGAGGGGGGTCATCTGTATATTCGCATTTCCACCAGACTTAGCAAGTGTTTGTGCATTTGAGGGTGACCATAACAGTCTTCAACATCCCCCAACACCATGCCAGTGCCAATAAACACAGTTGTCAATGTGAACGCTCTGTGTACACACAAAAGGTGAGGAAAGGTAGAAAAGGGGAAAAGAGGTAGACCAGTCACGCCAGTAGGTGCGGAAAATGGAGGAATGGAGGAAAAGCAAGGCAGGATGAGAGTGATAAAGGAAAATGGTTTGTGTGTCGGTTGTGTTGTAATTGGAGTGGAACAGTGAGAGATGAGAGAGAAGGGGATAAACAGAGCAAAGGATGGAGGGATGAGCAGAGCAATGATTCCTCTCTCTAATCTTCTGGACACACGCACGAGCCGAATGCCTGCAGGCAAAGAGCGAGAGAGTAAAAGAAAGAGAGAGAGAGAGAGAGAAAGAGAGAGGGAGAGAGGGAGTGAGAGAGAGAGAGTAAGAGAGAGAGAGTGAGAGAGGGGGAGTGGGCAGGTGGAGAAGGTGGAGACAGAGAGTGTCAAACTGTGAGGGGAAACTAGATGAAGGCAGAGAAGCAGCAGAGGGAGGGAGAAGAAGAAGAGCTATCATTCCTCTAGCACGCTGAGAGAAACCAGTGAGGAGCTTTCCTTATGAGCACCAGCGAAGCAGAAATTCACTCTTGCTCTCTGCCAGAGTGAGAGGGGGAGAGCGAGAGAGTAAACGAGAGAGAGAGAGAGAGGGACACTACTCCACCGCTGACGGTGTGAACACAACGAGGAGAGAGGAGAGAGGGAGAGAGAGGCAGAGAAGCACAAGACTAGCCATAGGGAAGGAGAGAGACAGGACGGAGGAGAGACAGAGTGGAGGGAGGGAAGAGGAGGATGAGGGAGGAGTGGAGAGAGAAGACAGACGCTGATCTTTGACTGTTGAGGACCGTGTGAGCGTGAAGGAGTGTGCTTGTGAGACTGGGTGCGATGGATCACTGTTCCTGAACACTGTAAGTCTCAGTGCATGGCAGGGCATTTAGAGTGTGTGAGTTTGGTTTCATTGTGTTGGGTGGTGTTTTATCAGACATAGCACAGTGGCTGAGGGATTACGACAGCTGGGGAGAGAGTGTGAGACCCACCTATGTGTGTTGTGGTAGCGAGCAGGGGCAGCTGTATGTGTGTTTGTGTGAAAGAAGCAGGGCAGCTGGAGACAGAGATTGGTAGAGAGGCCAGGTACACCTAGAGGGCAGGTTCACAGAGAGAGAGAACCCACGTGAGGACAGAACAAGTGAAAACAGGGATACCAACTCTGCCACCGGATACAGAGCTTGTATGTGTGCGTCTGCACAGCGGCATACAGAGAAGCACCGGTCCAGTCATCTCAGGTCAGCGCAGCGGGGGTCCAGGGATATCCATCAGGCAGCTATGGGGGCCCAGTGAGCTGTAGTAGAGGACACCCTCGGCCCCCAGTCCCACCCAGCAGCAGCGCTCTCTCTTCCCCTCCGGTGGGTAGACACACGTGGGCCTAGGGCACCTCAAAGCCCCGGGTGAGGGCCAACAGCGGGGTTCCTGTACCCAGAGGAGTAACCACGGCCATCATGGGGGAGTGGACCATCCTGGAGCGCCTCCTGGAGGCTGCCGTCCAGCAGCATTCCACCATGATCGGAAGGTAAGCAGCATACTGATATCTAGAGCAGAGG